>NW_024868115.1:104101-168244 GCF_013358625.1 Macadamia integrifolia
AAAAAACCACCACCACCAACTAATGAAGAACATATGGGTTTGGTTTTCTGGACAGACACGTCTCAAAAGGGAATCATTGGATGAGCACCTAATTGTACCACAAGGCAAGTCAGATGGGGCATAAATTTTGTAGACCCCAAAAATCCCTTGTTTCCCCAGTCAAGTTTCAGCTGAAAAGTGAGTTTACCAAGTGGCAAAATAAAAGCACTATAAAACCCAGGACTACCAAGGGTTTATAGGCTTGACTTTGAGTATGAAATTTGACATGTAGCCAATCCAGATCATACCCTATACATCCAACGCTCCATATCGCCAGATCACCCTTCCATGTGGCACAACCAGACATACCCATCCAAGAATATCCAAATCCAGCTCTCAATTTGAAGTTGTACAAATCTGACCTCTATTTTGAAACAATCAGGTATATGAGATCAATGAGGTCATAATACAAGCAAAGCTTCTTTTTTTTTCTTTCTTGCAAACGAATAGCATCCTTTACCCTTAACCTATTTAGTTTCAGTTTCACTAAACCAACATGTGAATCCTAGGCATTATCAACCATTTGAACTTGAAAAACATGCACCAATGAGCAGGAATTTCAGATGACAAATAGAAGTCCAGTAAATTCTTAGCACATGGATCTCGATCAAGTAAGCCACACTTTTGAATGCAAATAACATTTACATGACTAAAGTACCTGTATTAATCCTGCTTTGACCAGATCCTCCATTGCCCTTCCACCAACTCCAGTGGCATGGAAAACTAGTGAGTCATAACCTTCTTTCAACAGTCTGTCCTTAACAAGATTTACACATGGAGTTGTCACCCCAAACATGGTTATACCAACTGTAGGTTTTTCACTCATCTTATCAGAATCTTTGGATCCCAATAGCCTTCCAACCACCATTCCAGAGAAAGCAGCTCCAGCATTTGATAGAACAACCTGACTTACACTGTTAATCCCACATATATCTACTACTGAGGGGAATAGTATCAAATCTGAGGTTCCGATATAAGGAGCAGTTTGTCCACTAGCTACAGTTGATACAATGACCTTTGGCACTCCAATTGGAAGAGATCTTAGAGCAGAGGATATTAGGCTTGTTCCACCACTGCCTCCAAGGCCAATAGCTCCACTAAAAACATTATCTTCTTGAGTTCTCTTCAGGTAATGTTTAAGGGCTTCACTCATCATGGCAACTGCCAGACCCCTGTCACTTGGAAGCTTCTTTAACGGTTGCTCTTCTAACCCGAAATAGCAAGAAAGAACCTCCATTCTAGTAACAAATGGGAAATCTCCCAAGTTTTCTGTTTCCTGTTGACCAGTAGAAACATCAACCACTACCACTTGAACCTGCCATTTCCATAAGCAAATTATGAGAGAGCAGAAAAAAAAAAAAAATCCCCTGGCATAATGCACGGGAAATGAGATAAACAAAGAAATATAAATAAAATCAATTAAGACTCCAAAAATTTAAATCATGTTGAAAGCCAACTAATATAAAGCATGCAGTTTCAGCATCTTGATTAGAATTCTAGAAAAATTCCTCTTATTTTGGAGAAGAAAATATTGAATTTATCCTTCTCAATCCATTAGTATATCAAAACCAATTTTTTTTTTAAATTATTATTATTATTATTATAACAAAAAAAATACACAAGAGAGCTGCCCTACACAACTAAGCCGACAATAAGAGAGGGTTTTGTGTTAATCAGTAAAGATTATAACTTGGATTTCATGGTCAATATGACATCAATGACATTAAGTTTACATGAATACCATAACTACATAAATATTGGGGGAAAGGTACACTTCCTGGTGGTGACGCCCTGTAGCAGCACGGGGCCATTGAGGGGGCACACACGGGCATCATCAGGGGTGGGTTTTCTGGGTTTCACAGGGGGGCATCATTTCCACACAACCCCCCGGGGCACGTGTATCTAGGGAGCATTCTTCTCATGGGTTTTGTATTTGCTATGTTTCTTGGCGTCTTGTATTCAGTTCAGAGAATGATCACCAATAATGTGACACTGCACAATGGATTAGTACTCTATATACGTTATCCAAAATGGGTGTTACTGAGTATTCATATTCCTTGGTTTCCTTGTTGTAGCGACATGGGAATCAATTTCATTTTGTAAGAAACAAGGAAAGAGAACTACTCTGCCTTGTAAACCCAAGGATTCCCAGAGTAAGAGTATGCAGAAACCAACCCTTCCATCTTCTAATAAACCAACTGAAGGAGGACAGAACGAGAAGAAATCTCCTTGAAGATTATTAGAAGATTGAAGGGTTATGTTGTGCATAAAAGACTCTATGACCATCGGAATACTGATTCATCCAACAATTGAATGAAATGAATAAATAATTAAGGAGATCTGTCTGCAATCATGGATGAAAATGCTACCATGGAAGAAGAACCTGATGGGTATAACAACCAAATCAAATTCATCACTCACTACCTCGGATATTGAATCAAGAATAAAGGCGTCGGTTAATCACCCGTAGAAAGACTTCAGAAGAAGTTTAACAAACATGATACATCAGTTAAATTGAGAGAGAGAGAGAGAGAGAGAGAGAAAGAGAGACCTTCACTGCAGAACTCTTAGAGAAAATCTCAAGATGGGATCTGACGGAGTCGGAGAGGAATCGGAGCTCCTGCAGCTTGGTATCGGCTGTTCCGATGCAAAAAACACGAAAAACCTTCTCACGATCTGCCATTTTCCTTCACCAAGAAAAATTTTAAAAATTGCAGAAGCTGACACTTTGGAGAATGGCCTGAATACTTTCCAAGTTGAGAATTTGAGTTTTTTTTTTTTTTTTGGTCAGAAAATATGAGAGTAACTACTCTACTCTCCAGCAACTCTTTGTTAGCCGATGCCTGTCAATTGTCAATCACTCACCTACAACCTTCTCTTCTTTTTGTTTTTCTTGGATAGAAACCTACAACCTTATCTTAAACCAGTCCCCTCTTCGTCTCTCTCCTTCTATTTTTATATTCAATCCCAATTTCAATCGTCATCTCTTCTCTCTTTTTTTTATTCAAAATTGACAATACCTCCCTCCCTCCCAATATTTCTTTAACGTTTTTTATTCTTCCCGACAGGACCCAAAAAACATCAGGCGAGGATGGTGGATCGGGAAGAATCGCCACTCGCGAGAGGGGACAAAGTTGCAGCGGCGACGGTGGCTGCGGAGAAGTCAGACAGGAGACGGAGTGTTTGCAGGGCAGGATGGATTTGCAGAGGGTGATTCAGGGGAGATGGCAGGGGCAGTTGCGGGAGTTGGTGCTTAGCTTCACAGTGAGGATCTTAATGAGTAGGGACATTTTCAAAATTTGGTCCTATAGGGAGCATGTTTTTTGAGTACTAATTACTGTTAGATCGTGAGTTCCCCTGGATCTGACTCCTCTCCTTGAATGCCGATCGGGCAGGTCTTCTTGATATCTATTCAAGTGAATACCACGTGCTTAGAGGAGGAACCAACAGTTCTTGATGCATTGCCTTTCGTACCTCTATCAATGGCTGTCGGGTCTTTTTTCAAAGTGTTGGATCTTCTTCTGAACATATGGCATTCGTCCATGTAACTATGAGCCGGATCCGAGTTTCCTTTTAAACTAGGTTGCTCTCTCATGCCACACCCAATCCAAGGGCTAAGAGCACCTTGTGTTGCGTGTTCATGCCTTATGTTGCATGTTTGAGGACTCTCAACCCTTGAATCTATGCTACAAAATTTTACCAAAAAAGTATCTATGCTACAAAAGGATCGAGCTCCTTTACGGAGAGGAATCTTGCAAAGAGCTGGTGGAGACGGCTTCAAATCATGACATGTGTCATGATCAGATGGGAGATGGAGCATGAAACCGAGTTTCGGCTGAAAATGCATTTAGATTTGAAACTCCTTTTTCCCCACTTCTTCTTCTCTCCCCCCCCCTCCTCTCTCTCTCCAAATCGCGAAGACAGAAGTCACATGATCTTGTCTTCAAGTAGTTAGTGCAGTAACAATAACTTTAACCCTTTGACTAAGCCAAAACTTGGTGGGTTAGCTCCTTCTACCTAACCTTCCATCGATCTGATTATCTGAACTTGAAGCCCATCTATGTTGTTGATCCGAAGATATTCAAGTTTCTCTAACTTGCCATTTTTTTGTCCTCTCAAGTTTTTATTTTCTGTCTTTCCCATTTTCTTCCAATCTAACCATTCGTTTTGTTTGGGATTTTGGGAATTCTTTGGGTAATATTTTAGTTACCTTCAACCAGTTTTGGGAATTCCATACTTGAATGTTGGGGAAATTGAATAGGGAATGCTATTCAATCATAATTGGTTTAGAAAGTCATATTGAAATCGGGAGAACCGGCTATTGAAATCAGTAAGGCAAAATAGTGAATTAAAAAGAAGAAAGCTATTGAAATCTTGAGGCAAAATCCATCATAAAAATGAAGAAAATAAGAAAGGAGTTTCTCCTACTTGAGTTCTGATGTTTGCAGAGATGGAGAAGAAATGGGGCTTCAATCTGTCTTTTGTTTGAATGCCTGAAGTTTGCAGAGAGCAACGCAACCCGGAGAGGAGAGAGGAAGAAGAAGAAGAGGGGGAAAAAAGAGTTCCAAAACCCTAAACCGCTATCGTTTTCAGCCGACTATGTTTCCCTGTTGCATCTCCCATCGGATCATGGTACGTGTCATGATCCGAAGTCGTCTCCACCGGCTCTCTGCCAGATTCCTCTCCGTAGAGGAGCTCGATCCGCTACAAAAGAGCTCAATTAGTTTCCCATTCTCCAACAGTGGAGGAAAACTTTCTCCTTCCCAAATTCTCCCATGTTTATTCTTTTCCTCTTAATAATAAATTTATTTATTCATCCTAATAAAATATATCTAGATTTTTCCACCTTCCCTTCTAGTCAGATTTTGTAGGTTCCATTTGGTTGCAAGGAAATAAAAGAGAAGTGAATTTTCAAAACCTAAATTACCATTATGTCATTAACTCCAAATCATTCTATATTTAGTTATTAAATTTCACTTTATTTTGCATCTCATTTCGTTGGATTTGAAAAGTAAAATAAAATTTACATTTAAAAGATATCATTACCAAATATGATAATAGAATCAAGTAATTTCTACAACCATGTTGGATAATGATTACAATAAATTTAAGGTATGAAAAGTTTCCCTACCCTTTCTTTCATTTCCTTGCAACCAAATAAAGTCGTAATAATTAAGGAATATGAAAATTCTTGGAAGAAATGATTTCTCATAGAAATTGGAATCGAATCAACATTTTACAAACACGCGTCATAATATGGAACATGACACGTTGGGGTCATCAATGATGTGGATGTACAATCGGTCGCACCTAGTGCAAGAAGTGGAGGGTAGATAAAGAGGCTGTTGGCACTTTTGCTGGTGGTCGTCGGACTTGGGCTTGGCCTTTTCAGACCCATCTTTACTATCTCCATCACCCTGTTTGGCCTTTGGGTCGGGAGGAGGCCCAACGCTCTCCACTTCGGCGTATCTACCGGTGGCTTTCCGTGCGCGGACGGCCACTTGGTAAGGATCGGCTTTCCCAGTAACCGTCAAGGTGCCCTTGGCTGCATCCACTTCTACCTTGTCTACACCTGCCATACACCACACCCTTGCTCAATAATAATAATAATAAGAAGAAGATAATAGTCATATCTATATATGGTAAGGAAAAGAGTTCTCTAAAAGGCAGTGTGACTCCCACACCAGCATAAGGATCAATGAGTGAAAATCATTTGTAGTCGGTGAGCATCTAGTGGCTGGGAGCCTCTTGGGGCGTGTGCCCAAATGCTCTCAACCATCAGATGCTCACTACACCTCACTGCTCACTGCAGACAATTTGAACCCAGGACCAATAGAAGCACACGTAGAAGCATCATCAGGGCAACAAGATTTTCGTTTTTCACAAGGGTGGTGCGATCATATCGCTCCCTCCATGTGTCTTACGTGTAGAGACCACATACACTGCCTTTTAGGTTTTTTTTCCCAATTACCTTCCAATCCTGAGACAGCCCTTAGGAGCTTCTTCTTGCATCTTTGGCAGGCAACATCAACTTTCAAGACAGTCCTTTGCACCATAGAAGAAGAGCTCAAAGCTGCCCCTCCCACTCCTTCAAACCAAATGAGCTATATAGCAATCTCAATTAATTTTGTAGATCAAGAGGATTGCTACTGTTATATATATATAAGGAGGGGAGAGGAGTAAACAAAGTCATGATCAAGTGGTCAGTCTTTTCTAGGGTTGTTTAACCTCCATCATCAACTTCTAAAACATCTTATAACAAATTTCCATCAACCAATATAATTAATTAATAATTACCTTATTGTCTCATGCTCTAATTTTGTTTTATTTGGGTCTAAACAAATAAGCAAACATGTTATTTTATTACTTTTATCAATAGAGGGACCCAACAAATAATAATCAAAGTTTTAGAACAGCAACACCGTTTGCCACGTTAATTTGACTTCTTCAAGCTTTGGCTTGATAAGGAGGATACATATATATATACCCCTAATGAGTTTGATATGGAGGTATACAAATATACCTAAAGTAATTGACTTCCAAAAGCCAGTTGTCTTTGCACAAAGGATAACCTAACAACCCTATTGTTGAGCATTTCTTATATGTAAATTAGTCTAATTATTTTCATCATTTAATTCATAGAATAGGGTTATTTTAGGTATTTTCTTTTGTTTTTAGAATTCGGACAAAAAATGGAGTACAAGTGTTAAACTCGACCCAAAGAACCAAACTCTAGCCAGGCTGACCGATCCTAGATGCTCTTCTCCATGTAAGCTACAGCAAATCTCAAGGATCCTATGTATGGAGAGTTTTCATAGTCATTGATCTACTCAATATTCCAAGCTTAGCCTAGAAGATTTCCTCTTGACAAAATTTACATAATAAATTTCAAAGATTTTCAATGTAGTGGACGATTTTTAGAAAGAAGATTTGGGCTGGGTCAACTTCTATTTTGGTTTTTAACAACATGGTGGGGATAAATATTTAGTAGTTTCATAATCATGATTTTCTATATTGGATAATTTTCTATTTCCGTGCGCTTACAGTTGTATTAATTTTTTGCTTTTCTTTTAAGAAACACCTATCCATACAAAATGATAAACCAATTGTGGAAGGAACAAGGAAACCAATCAAACCTGAGATTAATGGTTCCCACTCATTTTCAGGTCAAGCAACCTTAAAACAAATTTAATAACTCCTTCCTCACAACTAAACTTCCACGATCAGAAATTCTTCCTAAATGATTTTTTTTTTCTTCTAACAAATTTAGGGGGAAAAGATCCTGACCCCATCATTGTGGGAATCTTTTCTCACACCCTCTATCATCCTTGACACTCTCTTCGTCCTGATCATGTGGGTCTCTCATTAACGAATACTGAGTCCCATGCCATAATTGGTGGCTTGTGTGGGGATCTTGTCCATGCCCTCTAACATCCTTAACAATATCTTCTCGCAGATATGTGGGTGTGGGTCTTCTTACTGACGAAATGATTCCCATTCCCAATAACATCCCTAATACACACTTTCTCATCACTGACTGTGTGGGTCCCCCATTTACGAAAGTGATTCTCATGCCCAAATTGGTGGTGTGGCGAGGTGTGGCATGAAGAGGATCTTTCGCATGCCCTCTAATATCCTTAACACTTTTCTCATTGATCATGTGGATCTCCTAGTTGACGAAACTGATTCCTATACATTGACTGATGGTGTGGCTTCAGAAAATTTCCTCACACCAGTGGTGTCGAAAACCCCTCCCCTAATTTTTATAGTTTGGTTTTGATTGGTAGTAGTAGTAGTTAGGAGTTGGCCATTCCGTGTACAAGATGCAATCTTAAACTTCACTAACCCAACCCCCAAGCCCTCACCTAATTGCTTTTGCCCTTTGTACTTTATGTGCGCTTTAACTAGTAACAGCCAAAGAATTGCTATAGTTCTTATAAAAATATATGTTCTAGGTCACATGGTAGAGATGTAAGAATTGGGATGACAATGTCTGTTTTTTAAGAATTTGGATCAAACCGGTTGGATGAGGGATTTTTACATGCTGCCTCTTATATTGGTATCTTACACACGAAGCTAATAGTGTACCGTGAAATAACATATTTAATAAGGAAGGACTGTGAGAGCGAAGTATACATTGACAACGTGTACTCATGTAATAATTTATTATTGCCCTTAGAACTCAAGATATATATAGTTCTAGGGGGAAGAAGAACATGTTTATGAATTTTGAAGTCTTGAAAGCCTTGTTGCCAAAAATTGGAATGATTTGGCAGAACTGATTATGGTGACACAAGAGTTCTCTCAAGAATAGAAAACTTAACTGATAGTAATAATTTAATCTGCACAAGAGAACTTCTGCATTCTTTTTCCTCAAAAAACTTTCAAAACAACCTTTTTATCTTGAAACTGCATTCATTTTTCTACAATAGAGAGATGATATAAGTTGGACTTTTGAAGCACTACAATATATAGGGTGTGTGTGTAAATGATAGAACATTTATTACCAACACTAGACATCACAGCTATCATTGCAATTACTCCTCTTTTTTCTTTTTTTTCTTGAAATGAACTATAAAGTGATCAGGTACAGTTGGTAGTTGTGGAAATAATGTCCACAGAAAGGAAAGAACAATATACAGTGTTTGTATGAAACTTGTTCTTATGATTAGTCATTTAATTCATGATTGAATTGACCAACTTAAGATTTTGGAGCTCAATTCATACTTAACTACCACTTCTTCATAAGCTTGTAGCAGAGCAAGTCAAAAATCTCCTAATCTAAACTGGAATATAGATGCACTGTGGTTGAATTTTAACCATCATTTTTTGGTGATTTCTGTGTGGTTGTACTAGAACTTAACTGTTTTCAAAGACTTGTAGTAAAGGCAACTCCATTAGCTAATCTTTGAGTAATATCATGAGAATTGAGAGAGGAAGAAAATGTGAATGAAGAAATGTTAGAAACGTAATCTTTAACTGGAAAATGGGGTGTGTACTTTCGAGAGAGAGAGAGAGAGAGAGAGAGAGAGATTCACATTCCAAGAGGATTTAACATAATTCTTTCATAGACTGATAAACAACAGAACTAGTGTACTGTTTAGTCTTTCTTGATCCATGAATCAAAGGTTTGAAGTTCATAAAATTTATAGAATAGAACAATTATGATAAGGATCTTCCCCTACCACATACCAGACATCACATCTTTGGCATGTCTTTGGAACATAACAAGTTGCATATGTTTCTTTCTTCTCTTCCTTCTTCTCTTCTTTCTTCTCTTCCTTCTTCTCTTCCTTTTGAGGACCTACACTGACAATCTGTGCAGATTTTCTGAATTTCCTCACTTGTCTTATTATCTCAAAAGGATCAGCATCTCCAGTTACAGTCACTGTGCTTTTGGAAGCGTCAAGGGCAATAGAATTTATACCTTCTATTCCTGCAATTAACTTCATCACCTTCTTCTTGCACCTTGAACATAACAGTTCCACTGACACTATTGTTTTCTGCAACAATCAGAGAAGCCCTTCAGTACAATTCTGAGCAAAAAAATGACAATCCTAACAGCACAGATGTACAGTTCTGTGGCAGGTGTCAGAGAAGCCAGAAGGGAGTCAGGAGAATAGAAACAACAACCCATACATAAATGAAGGAAACTTGGCTCAAATACCAAACAAACAATAAACAAATGCATGTATGGATATGAAACTGGAAAGAAGTGACAACCTTATCTGACATTTTTGTTGGTACAACTTTGGAGTTGGAAACGATGGAAAAATAGCTATGGGGAGAGGTTGATCAAATGTTGCTACTTATAAAGATCTTCTAATAGTAGTTTTTAGTTATTCACTACTTTTTCTTTGGGCGGGGGGGGGAGGGGGTGGTGGGAGGAGGGTGCTGCCTTTGATTGTAAAATTGCATTTATTTCTTCTGTTCAGCACATTTCAATTTGTTTGTTTTCTTGTTGGTGAGGTCTGTATGGGCAATACCAGTAGGAAGGCAGAAGTAAATGCTGGTAAGGAGGCTCTTGATCAGATCTACTATGACTACCTCTAGGCATTAATTGTGAGTCTTCTTTTTTGTTGTGTGGGGTAAGCCAAAGGGCAAGATCCCTTCCAGAATAGTCTCTCTCCCCCTCCCCCTCCACCATTTTTTTGATAATTTTTACTCAGGTTGTTCAGGCAGAAGTAATCTTTCACAATTGATGATAGAGGAGAGAAATGAATGAAAGGGTCTAATCCCATAGAGTCAACCATGGATATACCTATGGAAACATGAAGAGAGAATAGTGTTACCTCACATTGGTAGGGCACTTGTATACTAAATATGATGATTATGAAGGTTTTCACATATTAATGAATAGGAGAAGTGCCCCATTTTCAGAATCATAATTTATCAGAAGGAACTAGTGTTCTAAGTATCGGTATCCGCCAATATCAATATGGCACCAATACAAATTGGCCGATACAGTACAAAAAAAAAAAAAAAAAAAATGAAATGTACATTATGGCAAAAGATTTCCTTGACCGGCAACTCTAATGGGAACCTGTGGCCATTCACTTTGCCACATTAATGGATGAAGTAGCAATTCCAGCTGTATGATGTTCTAGGGATTGGTCCGGAGTCTAAGGCACATGTTAAATTTCATATTTAAATATAAAAAAGAAATGCAAGATGCCGTAGTGCAAATTCCATCGTGCGTCCTCTCACAATAGTGAGTCATGAGCCCACATTGACACTGTCTATGTTGATCCATGCGCGTCACATGTGAATGAGGATTCAGAGTTTGGACCTCTATGGTCAAAACAACCCTTGGCTGGAGAGGTACCAACAAGACACAAAACCCCTGTTGGAGAGGATTTTGTTTATCTTCTCCTCCTCACATGAAATGATCTTCTCAATCTCTAATGAACGATACCATTTCGTTGCACCTCATTGGTGTACTCCCCTATGCCCCTTGGTCAAAGAACCCTCTCCCTTACTAACACTTGAGCCATAATCTCAATGAAATTTCCCATTTTGTTGCTTATGAAAAGATGTTAAACAATTCGAAAAAAAAAAAGTTCAAAAAGATATAGATTGGGTTCATTGTAAAAACCAGATGACACTATGGTTGATCACAGGGCAATCAGAAATGCACGTTGCATGCTCTTGGGTCATCTTCACTGGAACAACAAAGAAAACATCTAAGGCACGCACAACCTATCCTTTCAGAGCATCTGGAGAGAGAGAGGAACTGATGGTCCCCAGCATAAGCTTGTCTTCATTTGAATTGAAACCAAAAGAGTTGAGGGAAAAATAAAAAGGAAGCTCCAAAAAGTAATGCTTAAAGCCAGAGAGTTCCATGTCATCTCACCTTTCAGTTTCATCCATGGATATGATTATAATTCATTCTCTCGAAAATAAAAATGAAATTTAGGTTTCACCAACAGAACGGTTGTTGATCCTGTTAAATTCTACAGACAGTTTTAAATAAGAGCACGTGGACTTGGCATGGACGTCTCTTTCTTGGTACAATGGTACCTGGTACCCGGTACCTCCCATTAATTAAATATAAATGAATAGATAAGTAAATAACAAAAAGTAACATAGAAGCCTCAAACAGATAAATAACATACCCACATCAAAGGCATCTCTCTCTCTCATCACTTTCCCTGAGTTTAGCTGCTTTAGGCTCCCATGCCAAGTTCTGATTGCAGTACAGGAACTGGATTAAAAAGGGCTTTGATTTATTTAAGGTGGAAAATTTTTTATCAGAGAGGCCCTTAAATTTCTGGTCTCCCATTTTGCTCCAATTAGCTACAGTGTTGCCAAAGGATTGGGTTCTGTACTTTCCCTTTCCAACCTGCAAATGGGGAGCTTTGGAGCAGAGAAGAGAAAAACAAGGCTTGTGTGGGGCAGTAGATAAAGTAATGCAACTCATAGAGAAAAAGTAGGAATCTAGTACATACATAGAGACAATAAATAATCAGCTTATCAACCCTCAATAAAACTATATTTAACAAATTTAGAATTCAAGATCACCCATGGTTTCAAGCAAGTAAAGCGAAGAAGTAAAATTTAAGCAACTGTAATCATCGATGCAGGTCAAAAGATGAAAGTTGGAATCCTCAATTAATGGCTCAAATAAACCCCATAATTTAAGGAGTAAACAGCATTGCCATGATAGGCATGTTCTAGGCATTGGATTGGAATCTCCAAAATCTTTGTCTAACAAGAGACACCATGAATGCAAGAGAACAAGCACAGATGGTTCACTTAATATAACAACAAACAACAACAGCATCCAAAACTTTATCCCAACTTAACGGGGTTAGCTACATGGAGATTCCAAGCAAGGACGAGTGCAAGGATCCATGCAAAAAGATTGCATGTTATGACTAATTATAATAAGTGACGGTTGTCAACCTAATGCACCACTACAAATCAGCCACAGCCTTATAACAATATACTATAATAAGGTACCGGCTGTCTACCTGTACCTTATTAATTCGATCAGTGTGCATATTATGTAAATGCAAGTTGATCACAACATAAATGATATAATAAGCATAATCGAAACAAAGGTAGATTACAAGGAAGCAGCAGAGAAACTAGAGCATGAAGGAGAAACCTAAGAAGAAGCAAAATGCAATAGCAATAATAATATTCTCTTTCCATCCAATAATAATGATAAAATTAATAATCATGTATTTCCACCCAGATACAAAACATGTGATCAAAACTGAGAACATCGAGGAAACAACATAAACAGAGACTGTTACTTATCATGCAGACACAGGAATATGAGAAAAATTGAGAAACAGTAGAAAGATTTGAAAGCTCCCCTCCCTGAGAACCTGAACTTTAATTTCAGTACACAATGTTTTTTGCATGAAAGATGAGGGTATTCAACTTGGAGGTGACATTACAATTTACAAAAGAGAACCATGAGGCTATAACATCTCCAACATCATCTAAGTTGAACCACAGAATCTAAACAAAGTACTTGGCACTACCTGCAGAACTTTCAGTGAGGACATTCATCACTGTTATCGATTTGAATCTTGGGAATCTTAGAACCCCCACTGTGAGCAAACTATGATGGTCCATCTATGTCCTCTCCATTTGAGTGTAGCAGCTCACTATCTTCTGGTCCAATTCATAGTAGTACACCATCTTATCCAATGGTTTCATATCCAGATCAATGAAATACGCCTACAGGTACAGGTTCAGGAGCCCAAATGAGATCTCAAAGTAGTCAAAAGGATAAAGTACTACAAAGAGAAGCATTATGAAAAAGTGCTGCAAAGATTAAGCACTTATCTTTCAGAAGCAAATGCATGTCAACAAATGAGCAACTTCAACCAAGCTAATAAACATAAATTAATACTAAGGCCAACAAGAAAGCTTTCTGATTTCGCTGTCAACCTTTTTAGGAAGAGTGATTCAAGGTAAGCACAGTATCAAGGCTCCACGCTAACTATTTATCAACTTTGACACATGATCAAAAAAATAAGAACATGATATCCATCAATAGGGCTGCACATAGGTGGGTTGGGATGGGCCAGCTCAAGTAGGTGAACTTCAGCAATGGTCCAGGCTGAACTGAACTTCACAGATTCAATTTAAATGAATGGTTCTTTTTTTCTTTTTCTATTTCTGGGCACTAATAAAATTGGAGCGAGCTGCAATTAGAATGGCTAAAAGTAATGGCGCAGAGCTGAAATGGCATAACCTGAACCTACATCAAACCAGCCATAGATCTCACTGAATGAAACATGAACCAAACCCAACATCTTGATTAGGCCTTACAGAACATGTCCCATCGAGGGCAGATCAGGCTGGGGCATTCACTTGGCATATACAATTGCCATGACCATATCAACCTACTGATAGACTATAAAACCTTTTCAAATTAAAAAAGAAAAAGGAAAAAAAAATCCAGAAATGGTATACAAGCTTACCCAAATGGTTATTCATGAAGAAGAGTTCAAAATTCTTCTTCACAAATGCATTCAAACTAAGTGGACATTAGAGAATGCTGTGATTGACACCAATTATTCTGCAACCAATGGCAGCAGAGGTATCTATCCAACAAAACATCCTATAAGACAAGAGAAAATTAGCACACCTTGTACTCAAAGCTTTGGTTTGTTGACTCCAGGCATACATTGCTTTGTGGGGACCCTGGATCCCCATCTTCCCTTGATCTAAAGCTGATCATCAGACTACAATCCTTTGCAGTTGAAGCTATCAAATAATCCCGCACAATCTTCAAGCTTTCTTCCAACGAAATAGAATGCAGAGACGAATATATGCTTGAGAATTCGCCGTCACCCAAATCTCTACATACCTTGCAAGGCTGAGAAACAATGTTGTAGTATGCATGAATAGCCCCTTCTATGTCAAGCATATCAAGTTTCTGTGCTTCCAAAAGTCGGTCCAACATTCCTGATCTGAAAATTGTCTCTGATACAAGCTGTAAAAAACTTGCTGTACTCAGGCCACAGTCCGTCTGAATAAGACCCTCAATCAAATCTTCAAATGCCTCGCTACCCACAAAATTAGTATTGTGTGTGCCACCTCCCAAGCCACCAAAAATCAGAGACCCATTCCGGAATATGCGAAAATTGTTCTGTGGTGTGGTAAAGAGAGCCTTGATAGCCTTATGTATTCTGTCACTGGATCCAGAGAACAGATCTAGTGGATCGTATTCGCTGATCTGTGAAATCTGAGACACAATTTGAAACATGTATGAGATATAGTCAATTTTTTTTTTTTTTTTTTTTTTTTCCCTTATTGATTATTGTGGATGATACAAATCTGGAGAAGAAAATGATATGCTGAAGTTGGTAGAAAAAGTATAAATATTAAAGCCTACAAATACAATGTGGCTGTTGATAATTTGTCGCACACCTTGAATCTTTAAAAAGGAGCAACAACCTGGTGCAAGTCCTGCATCCATGAGCTCCCGGGAGGGATGGACAGGAGTCAGTCCTAACCTTCAGGAGTTTTTTGCATGAAGTGGTCTAACCATGAGTTTGCTATTTATTCAAAAGAAATCCCAGTAAAGTTGTGTAATTGTTTTTGATATATAAATCAGATTCATATTTACAAGTTGGACAAAGGTAGTATATGGTTCCAGATTTTTGTTTTTTATTGGAACAACCAGCTAAAATTATTGACCAGCTTTCCTAAACGTTAATTATTCTTGATTGGAAAATTGTATTATGATGGAAGCAGAGACACTCATCCTTCCATGTATCAAATTGTGAAAAGGTGTATTTTTTTTCAACTGTATAATCTGTTCCACTAGTTGGGTCAGAATTGATTCAGATAACAAGGAATTTTGAAAAAGAGAGGGCACATACAAAACTCCCCAAGTTCCCCAGATTCGTTTGCCACATCCCTTCTAGGCTCTAGAAAGATAAAATTTCCATCCTCCCATGGGTCACAATATCACAACTTCTTGGAATGTCTTGTGTTCTATACAGTTCATGACTACCCAAATAAAAGGAGCAGGTTTTCTGGTTGGCCGGTTGGCCCAACCAGGAAAGGAAGGAATCTCTGATTAGCAAACCTGTTTCTGCCATTCTGCCAAGTGACAAGTCAAATGAGGCTGCAATTTGGTGGGCATAGAGACTTGATAGACCCAGTCCCCTACTATGTCAAGTTTCAGCCCAAATGGACTTAGACATATGGAATAATGAAGCATTGCAAATTTTTGGACAACCAAAAGGGTGTAGAGATTAATGAAGGGATGCATGGACATACATGGGAGGGTTTTCCATTACATGAGAGGGAAAATGATAGAGTTTGGATCTGAATTGACACGTTGCCAATCCAGGGGATACTTTTTCATACCCCACAAATCCGATGGATAAAATTGCCCAATCAATTTTCCACATGACACAAATAGGAGTGCCAACCACAAAGGATTCATGGTTGGCCCAACCAAAAATCTTTTTGCCAAATAAGAAGGCCATGGAATGCCATAATTGCAATTAGTTGGAGCATACTCTATTATGATAAGATAAAAAAGATTGGTTTTTCTTGTGATATTCCATAGTGTTTTTAATTCTACACTCATTTGCACAAGAATAGAAAATTTCAACAAATTCTATGATAAAAAAAACTATGCAATATCAGGAATTTTCATTAAAAACTATGCACAACTCTATTGTGATGAATTGTATTAGTTGTTTATACAATCAATGTGACGCCCCGAAACCCGGCCTAGGGTTTTGGGCATCAACGGTCCATAGGATCTGTAAGTTCTAGGCGATAATGAACCGGAGTAGCATACACACAAATATAAGTGCAAGCAAGAGTTAACTAAACTAATATATTATTAAAATTCAAGGTTCAAATATCGAATTCAAATTTCAAACTTAAAGTAAAGTTGAATTAAAGTATGTCTTCAAAGTCTAACTCAAAATCTATATCATCTAAAAATAAAAATCATTGTCTTCTTTAAA
Source organism: Macadamia integrifolia (assembly GCF_013358625.1). Taxonomy (NCBI): domain Eukaryota; kingdom Viridiplantae; phylum Streptophyta; class Magnoliopsida; order Proteales; family Proteaceae; genus Macadamia; species Macadamia integrifolia. Next base: position 120,598 of record NW_024868115.1, read on the forward strand.
TCCATAAGTAGTATCCTCCTGCTGATCAATTATAGGTTCAACATTCACGTCATCTCCATAATAGTCCTCATCAACATCATCTGCAAGTTATGAGGGTAAGTCTCTAGGAAGAAACTTAATGAATAGAACCACAACACTAAACAGGTTTGAAATCACGATCATATAACCAATATCAGGAAAGACATATATAGTATAATATAAAATTTTCAAGAAGATAAAGAACAAGCATACCACACATACTTACATTGCTCAATTTATATCGCCGCATAGGTACATATGATGACTCAAAAGAAATTAAACAACAAATTTACAATATCATCCATGAATGTCCAATGTGTCATAGTACCACATTGCCCCCACTCTACATACAGAAACTCGCAGAAGCTATCTAGTGTCCAACCTCTCAAAGACCAAGTCATACCTCCCGAAGGTCGAATAACAATTGGTAGATCCTGCCGAGGGTAGGTTACGTCATCTAGTAGTCCACAGTTCCACAAAGGAAAAGTCCAGTGAACCAATCCTCACCTCAACATTGTGACACCAATGTTGATAAGGTGAAACAATAAGAATAAAGTCAACCAAGAATGAAATATATATATATATATATATAAATACAAACAAGTTCGGAATTCAAGTGTGATCAATACTTTAATTCCACCATATCAGTCCCTATGTAAATATAAAATCAATTTCAGTTCAGTTTTTGTAAAAGTCATCAAAACAACAACAATTAAAATAACAAAGCAATGATCAAGGAAGTCTCACATCCCTCCTCAATCAAGGCCGGTAATGTAAAGCATTATTACCACAACAACATATCCCATACATCAAAACAGTAAATTTATGTAAGCTGGTGTTTTTTTAAAAACATAGACAGACAAAAATTCATGTGGTATAAGAATCATGTAATGCACATAGTACATTACTCCATGCAATCATAATCACAACTTAACACATAATATTAGAAACTAACATTATGTAATCAATGTTCAATTTAGAAAATTGTGCTATACACATATAATGGAAATCATGGAACAAAATTCAATTTGTTTCCTTATTCTCTCATGTACATAGCATTAGGTTTGCAAAATCATATTTTTAAATGACAAAACATCATGAAATCCAAGGTTTAGAATAGATCTACTATTCAGAAAATTCTTTTTTGGATAGCACTATAAAAATAAGCAAGTTAGGGTAGAGGTTCCACTCACTTTGATGTCGTTCCCAAATTCTGCCTCAGCCTATTCTACCTACTAACATAGAAAAATAAGAAATAAATATCTCTAAAAATCCAAATATGTTGAAATTAGATCCTATTGAAACCTAACTCATATATGCAAGTCCTATATGAAGATCACATAAAATAACCCTTCTTAGGTTAGGTATCAATCTCCCAAAAAAACAATCTTCAGACTGTAATAGATTCTGACCAACAAATTTGAAAGATTCATTAACTCATTTTCCCGAACTCAAATCACTTCCAACTTTTTTCAGAGATTTAGAAGACTCATTTCTACGATAAAAATATTAGATTAAAACTCGAAGTTTATATGTCTCCATCACTACCGTCATTCTGGGGTATAGAAAACTCCCCTGACAGTGACCTATCTGAATATATGAATTAGTCGGTATATCACATCAACTCCAAATTTAATGAAATTTTTTATGAGACCCCGTAAACACATTCATATACTCCCAGTAATTATTTCAGATCATAAAACAATATCTAACTATTTTTAATAATGTGAACAATCTCGGACTACTATTCTGTCCGACCCAGAAATTACTGTTAACATATCAAAATCTTATTTTCTCTCTCCTTAAACTCATAATCCGAAATCCCAAACTTTTAAATCATGATTAATCCTTCAATTAGAATATAAAAAAGTAATTAAATCATGTTAAGAGTTCTTACCTTGAAAACCGTTCGAAATCTTGATTCCTTTTATAATAATTGTAATACCCTGAAATCTGACTAGGGTTATTTTTGTCTTTTGACCATTGTAGGGTCAGGGTGACTTAAAGTGGGGATATAAGACCATTGAGGGTGCATCGATCCTTGATAAGTGTTAAAACTCATCTATTAGATGTAACTACAATGTAGAATAATTTTAGGGTTTTTACCTTAGAAATTACCATTTTGCCCTTAAACCCTAATTTACCATTTTTACAATAGACTATAATTTGAATTTTCTTTTAATTACATGATTCTAATGTCAACTCTAATATGGAATTATTTAATTAAGAATAATATATATATTAACTTATTATCCACTTGGATAATTAAATAACAAGTGGATAATGCCTAATTAACTAACAACCCTAACTAACTAATTATTGCTAATTATTAATTAATAAATGAAAGCTTTCCTAATAAATTTGGGACTTCCCTTTTGAATTTTGGATAGACTTGAGCATAAAGTAAGTAAAATAAGGTAGGATATAGGAAGAGTTGGAGATCAATTGGGACTAGAATAGAGGAAGAGAGAGTTGGAGATGAAGTAAGAATGGTACATATAGAGTTGGAGATGATTTGGGGAGGGGAAATAGAAGCAAAAAACGTGGCTCTATTGCCTCTCACTTTCTATTTATGAAAAAAAAATCAAAAGGGAAAAAGAAAGGTATTGTGGAGAAGAAAGAGGAGAAGGAAAAAGAAGAAAAAAGGAGAAAAGGAATCAAGATTTCGAACGGTTTTCAAGGTAAGAACTCTTAACAAGATTTAATTACTTTCTTATATTCTAATTGAAGGATTAATCATGATTTAAAGGTTTGGGTGGATTATAGGCTTAAGGAGAGAGAAAATAAGATTTTGATATGTTAACAGTAATTTCTGGGTCGGACAGAATAGTAGTCCGAGATTGTTCACATTATTAAAAATAGTTAGATATTGTTTTATAATCTGAAATAATTATTGGGAGTATATGAATGTGTTTACAGGATCTCATAAAAAAATTTCATTAAATTTGAAGTTGATGTGATATACCGACTAATTCATATATTCAGATAGGTCACTGTCAGGGGAGTTTTCTGTACCCCAGAATGACGGTAGTGACGGAGGCATATAGATTTCGAGTTTTAATCGGATATTTTTATTGTAGAAACTTTCATGAGTCTTCTAAATTTCTGAAAAAGTTGGAAGTGATTTGAGTTCAGGAAAGTGAATTAATGAATCTTTCAAATTTGTTGGTCAGAATCTATTATAGTCTGAAGATCGTTTTTTAGGGAGATTGATACCTAACCTAAGAAGGGTTATTTTATATGATCTCCATATGACACTTGTACATATGAGTTAGGTTTCAATAGGATCTAATTTCAACATATTTGGAGTTTTAGAGATATTTATTTCCTATTTTTCTATGTCAATAGGCAGAATAGACTGAGGCAGAATTTAGGAACGACATCAAAGTGAGTGGAACTTCTACCCTAACTTGCTTATGTTTATAGTGTTATCCAAAAAGGAATTTTATTAGTAGTAGATCTATTCTAAACCTTAGATTTCATGATGTTTTGTCATTTAAAAATATGATTTTGCAAACCTAATGCTATGTACATGAGAGAATAAGGAAACAAATTGAATTTTGTTCCATGATTTGCATTATATGTATATAGCATAATTTTCTAAATGAAACATTGATTACATAATGTTAGTTTCTAATATTATGTGTTAAGTTGTGATTATGATTGCATGGAGTAATGTACTATGTGAATTACATGATTCTTATACCACATGAGTTTTTGTCTGTGTCTATGTTTTTAAAAAAACACCAGCTTACATAAATTTACTGTTTTGATGTATGGGATATGTTGTTGTGGTAATGTTGCTTTACATTACCAGCCTTGATTGAGGAGGGATGTGAGACTTCCTTGATTATTGCTTTGTTATTTATAATTGTTGTTGTTTTGATAACTTTTACAAAAACTAAAACTGAAATTGAAATTGATTTCATATTTACATAGGGACTGATAGGGTGGAATTAAAGTATTGATCACACTTGAATTCCGAACTTGTTTGTATTTATATATATTTTTCGTGACTTTATTATTATTGTTTCGCCTTATCAACATTGGTGTCATAATGTTGAGGTGAGGATTGGTTCACTGGACTTTTCCCTAGTGGAACTGTGGACTACTAGATGACGCAACCTACCCTCAGCAGGATCTACCAATTGTTACTCGACCTTCGGGAGGTATGACTTGGTCTTTGGGAGGTTGGACACTAGATAGCTTTTGCGAGTTTCTGTATATTGAGAGGGGGCAATGTGGTACTATGACACATTGGTCATTCATGGATGATATTGTAAATCTGTTGTTTAATTTCTTTTGAGTCACCATATGTACTTATGCGGCGATATAAATGGAGCAATGTAAGTATGTGTGGTACGCTTGTTATTTATCTTCTTGAAAAATTTATATTATACTGTATATGTCTTTCCTGATATTGGTTATATGATCGTGATTTCAAACCTGTTTAGTGTTGTGGTTCTATTCATTTAAGTTTCTTCCTAGAGACTTACCCTCATAACTTGCAGATGACGTTGGTGAGGACTATTATGGAGATGACGTGAATGCTGAACCTATAATTGATCAGCAGGAGGATACTGCTTATGGATTTGAAGAAGACAATGATTTTTACTTTTAGATGATACAGATTTTGAGTTAGACTTTGAAGACATACTTTAATTCAACTTTACTTTAAGTTTGAAATTTGAATTAGATATTTGAACCTTGAATTTTAATAATATATTAATTTAGTTAACTCTTGCTTGTACTTATGTTTGTGTATATGCTACTCCGGTTCATTATCGCCTAGAACTTACAGATCCTATGGATCGTTGATGTCCAAAACCCTAGGCCGGGTTTCGGGGCGCCACAATCAATATAATTAAAGCACCGCATGGCATGTTGGATTTGATATGTAATATCTAAAAGAAAATCAATTTAGGCATAGCATCAACAAATTGCATTTTGCATGTCCTATACATGTTCGTGTCATAACTCTAAAAATACAGTGCCAATCTCCCTTATTTCTATTGCCAACTTCAAGGTCCATATACCTATCTGAGCATCTTAGCATTACTATTATGAAAGGAAGAGAACCTTGCAATTCGTTATCCAATTTGAATAAATTATGATACTCTGGCCTGGAAATAAACACAAAGGATAGGAATTACCTCTCCTTGATGAAGCTTCAGAACTTGGTGCATTCTGAAACGAGTTATACTCCTTTTAATAGCATTTCCTTCAGCTATGAATTTTGAACATGGAACAAATCCACATTTGGGCTGCACTTCCTCGAGATGAATGAAAACACAGAGGAGAAGAGAAGACACAAAGGAAAAGGTTGGTCGGGAGAAATACAGCAGCAGAAACCATCAAGAACAAAGATAAATATAACATCCATTATACAGAAGCACCTTTATTTCAACTGATATGCAGAGACTCTCTTTAAGAGCACCTGAAAAGACATAATAATAATAATTAACTCACTTCTAAAAAGACAAAACTACTACATAAATGATAATCACTAATTGTTTGACAACACTGTCCATTCTTGCCTTTAAAGACCCAACCATATCATTTCTAAGACCATTGCACATATAGACAGGACATATAAAGGCTTAGTATAGTAGCAATGTTATTAAAAGCAACTAGTTCTGCTTTTCCAGGGTTCCAGGAGATGTGAATTGGAGTCGAGCTTAGCCTTGGGGATTTTCCGCATGAAGTGGCCACTCTCAAACTTGAAGCCATGTCTTCATGCTGGACCCCAAGCTCTTACCATCATCACACCAAGCGATGGCTGTTAGTTTCAAAAAAATATATTGTTACAACTTTGCTTGTACAGAACATCAGAAGACACAGAAAGCACCAAATGATCATGATGACCATAATGGTAATCACCAGCAACCGTTGGACATGAGATTAATTGAGAAGTTCTTCGTACATATATTTCTATAGAAATCTCACAGGATCCTGTCAAACCTCATCTTCATATGGAATGCTTTAATTGTAAAAATAAAAAAAGATTAGTGTACTGAGGGGATAGGAATCTACATGCATTACTGTAGGTGCTACTGAGCTGTCAGAAGCTGGATAGGAATCTGAGGGGATTAGAATATATGCCTCAAGGTAAGGATAAATTCCAACCTGACAGCTGACACTTCAATAGCAACTTAGATGTTTGTTTTGAATAGTTTTTCCGAAAGAAAATTTTGTATCCATGACCTTTGCATCCCTACCTATGTAAAATAGCTAGTAAGCATGCACAAGTGAAATTTTGCATGAAAAATATGTTAAAAAAAAAAGAGAGGAGAGATTCTCCCAAATAAGCAATCAGGGATGAAGTTTACCACGGGGGAAAACTGAATGATCAGAAATAAGAAGAGCTGAATCACACAGGGTATCAACCTTGGCAGCATCTACTCTCCAAGCAGGGCGCTGACAATGAACATTGTTTTCAATAGATTCCAAGAATCTTCTAGACACAAGGACACGCATCTGCCATTTTCAGAAGAAGTTCAGGTCAAAGGTCTTTTCCAACAATAATGCAACATTGAGTGAACTCCATACTTATCAACAAACTGTTCACTACCATTTCACCTAAAAGTTTGAACTATTAGGGAAGGGCAGCATCAATGTATACATCAACACTCCGCCACATGTGCAGACCGAGATCCCATGATCCTTGCACGTGGAGCTCACAAGGCATTTCTTCATGCGGCACCGAGGGGGAAGAAGTGTCGGCCCTTACCTGATTTTTGCACTTCCCAAGAGTTGAACACTCAACCTCCCTACTCTATGTTCACTACTGTTTTACCTAAAAGTTCGAACTATTAGGGAAGGGCAGTGTCAATGTATACATCAACACAAACTACATGTAAAATTAATGAATCCACACAATTCATTTAGTTGGTCACTTAAAAAATTAGGCAACAGCCAAATGTCACAACTTGACAAAGATTTTCCTCAATGTATTCATGCTTTTCTTAAATACTCTTAAACTACTGGTGTCAATAAAATACATGATGCTTAGGAAGTACATGGATCAATGGATGCATAGTTTCAATTTATGGTTATGCAATCAAGCATATGATATGCCATAAAGGTTTGTAAACATGAATATCCAGGTCAAATATAAACAAGAAAAAGGAAAAGTAACAAGCATCTGCTTCATAAAACAGGCAGAAGGCAAATAAGAGTGGGAAAAAAAAAAAAAAAAGGCAGGGGATGTTACAATAGCAGTTCAACAAGCATACAGTCTATGAATAAGGAGTATGGGAAGAAAATCTTAAACCAGCAACAGAGAAAAGATTCATTATACGTAAAGACAAATAGTTAGGGTCAACAACTGTAACTCACTTTTAGGAACTGCATAACAAAAATAAATAATAATCCAAAACTAAAAAGAACTGTTCTTCATAAGAATATAGACAAACTTCTCTCGAGTGAATCAAGAACTGCCCAAGCTTACCCACAAGTCAGAACTGTCAACATCGACAAACTCCTTTAAACAGCAAGCAAAATAAACCAAGGAAAGCCGACAAAGCACATAATTCATTATAGATTCTACACTTGTCTTCAAGAAAGAACAACTTCAATATATTATTCTACTTTAAGTAACAGAGAAAAGGATAAACCATGGTTTACTACTTTAATTTACATTTGGGCCAAAGGGGGAATTTTGGTATTCAGTGTCTAATAGACTTGTTTGGGCTCAAATTGTAGTCTTGTCCATTTAATAGCATTTCTCTTAGGCAAGGGTCATAGGCTTAGGTCATAATTGATAAGTTAAACCCAGCCTCTAACCAGATCAGAAATCAATTACAGGTTTCAGAATTTCAGCTCATTAAGAAGCTGACTATTATTATATACAATTACATGATGGTTATTCAAAATTGATCACATCTCAAATTTCAAAAGTTCAGTCAACCCTCCGTTTCTCCCTAAAAAGATCGACGTATGAACCATATCAAGTACACCTACAAAAGCAACATACCCCAACATCAACATGTTCAGAACCTAGCAAGGGTCTCATCACATAGAGCGCAAATAGTTGTCCAACAACTTCCTTTGAAGTGGATGACACAAGCTCATTGATATCTTTCCAAAGAAGGCATTCGAACATGGACAAAACTGAGGTATCAGTAGGACATAGGGATCTGCCCCGGGGAGCCTTCTGTATGCGTAACACTTTTCCAACCTGTATTTTCAAACCAAAGACAGATTAATCAAAGGCCAATGAATAGAACCAGTTTCATTACAATAAATTTCTGACAGCAAAAAACGCCACAAAAAAAGAGCCAGAACTGCTGCGGCATTGAGGGCATTGTTTCCACTTTCAAGATAGGATTTGATCTATAATATAGGTGTACAAATGCACATACCGATTTTGGTTCAGGCTAACCTAGTTTGTTCTACTAGTCAAGATGAAAAACTGCATACCTGAAAGCACAAAGACTGTGCATGCTACATAGATGCATTTGGCAACCTATATCATCATGAAAACCTTTACCAATACAACATAACTGTTTTAGCCAACTGACCTTTTATATTCAAAATAAGGAATGAACAAATTAGAGCTAATTTAGATTCCAATACATGATCAGTTGAAAGAAAGCCGTTTGAGCTAGCACGGACATGTGCAACGAAGGCCTTTAAAATGCTCCCGTACAGACTATAGAGATGTGATTTGATTCAGATTGAATGAGCTCAAAGAGTTAGGGTATTCTAATCCTAAAATGAGTCTAGAGAAGTATGGCTTTAAATAAAGCTGAATGAAAAGAAAGGATCCATGTAGCCGACCCCATTTAGTTGGGATACAACTGAGTTCAGTTGAGTAGTACATCGGCTCCGTTGGCGCTCCACTCCAGTCGGAGGCTCTGAGATTTATAAAAGAAAATCCAAACACAAAGGAGGACTTAAGAGGAGAGCACAGCAGACAGAATACTGGATTAGTGCATCTATGACACAAAGTCTCTAAAACGAGAATTCTCCTTGAAAGTTAAAACGGAAGCCCGGATCTAAATAATAATCATGGAAAGGAAAAGTCAAAAATAAAAAAGGAGTTTAATCAAGCGATGGATGTACGTACAAAATCAGGAGAAGATCCGTTGTAAGCAAGGACAAGATTCACAGCCCCTTCTCCTCTGTAAATCCAGTCGGCCGCCTCTTTCTCCTCTAAAACACCCTCCATGCATTCAATTGCAGCCCTGTAATGCCATCCACAAGACAAAAAGATTAGAGGCATGATAAGAGAATGTTAGAACACCGAATCGGGAGAAAAATCAAATCGAAGAGACAACAAAAGTTCGTCCTTAACTTGGAAATCTCCTGCATCTCTTAATTCCCAGTACAGTCTCGACTCTCGATAGAGAAATACGAATCCGCAATTGAAGAAGAAAAGACTCAAGACAGGACACACTCACAGAGAGAGAAAGAGGAGATAGTGGGGGAGTAGATATTTGAAGCAATGAGGCAATCGGAGAGAGAGAGAGAGAGAGAGAGAGAGAGAGAGAGAGAGGACGACTCAGAAAGACTGCGACGAGTGATGACTGTAACCACGAGAACCTCCGGCCACTGCCTTGTCAATCTTCATTGACTCAAGTTCAACACGATTGAGGAAGGGCCGGTAGACCGTTAGGCGTTAGTTTTACGCTAATTTATTCCCCTTTTACCTCTCTGATTTTCACCTCTATTTAGGTTGACTTAGAGGTGTCATTTTCAGGTCCACACAAGTAAGTCCGATCGAGCCCAACATGTTTATGATTCAATTTGAAAAATTCAGTTATTAAACGTGTTGGACCTAAGCCTGGCCCGTTTATAAATAGATAGTATACGGTACAAGAGATAAGCCCGATGTGCTTCCCAATCAGCCGGCCTATTTACAAGCTTGAATCGGACCAACACGTTTAGCCTGACAGTTTATATTATATGGGTATTTTGATTTTTTTGAGAAAGGTATATATTGATATTTGTATCTTGACTGTAATTAAATGTAATATCTTTTCAACAATGTGGCCCACATGATCTATGACAAGAGAGAGAGAGAGAGAGAGAGAGAGAGAGAGAGGCGGCACTATCTGTGTGCCTGGGGAGAGGATTTTTTCCCATTTCATTTTTGTATTTCAATTATTTATTACGTGGGATTGCCATCACATAGTTGGGAATTGTGATGTGTATCTTATTGGTCATTAGGACCCATGCTGGTGGACTTCTTCACATCAAGCTAGGTTGAGATGAGCCCAGATCCAATTCTTAAATGCTCCTTCTCAGACTGGTCCAAGCAACTCTGTTCAATTAAATGGCCCAGACAGTTCGTGCTTGGGCCACTTATGCAACTAACTGAATCCTATAATCCTCTTTTCTCTGAACTTACAATCTCATGGAATGGAATGGCTACGGATGACCTTAAAGGCTAATGGTGGCAATACCCTTGTATCTACCCGCCCATACAAGATTCTACAAATTGAGTAAAAATAATTTGATGGATTATTACAAGTTAGAACACCTTAGACCTTCAATTAATATTGGAAACTTTCTTAACTACAGAGATTGGATAGCATTGATACATTGAATCCATCACTTTAGGTTAAGTAAGAAGTTATGATGTTGTTAAAGGGTCTTTGATCTGCCACTACTTGTTGATACCAAGGTTTTAGGAACCGGTGACATCGATCTCAATACTTGACTGATATCGGATCAACGGTAAAAATGATAAAAAAAAAATACATTTATGGTACCAATCGATATGAACCGGTACAAATTGATATTGGCATCAGTTTCAGAATTGGCTGATACTCCTAAAACCATGCTTGATCGTGTATAAGGGAAACTTGTCCCTAACATTATTGACGTGTTTGGTGATAAGTATGAGCCAAAAGAAAAGAAGAATTAAGTGGTAGGTTGGAGGATGTGAAGTATAGATGATCCTTTTACCAATTTATTTTGGAAAAGGTTCGTGATAAGATACGCTAAAGGATCTATGTGTTTATCTCTCTTTCTCACATGAAATAATATTATCGTCTTTCTATAAACAATATTATTTTGTCGCTACTCATTGGTGTATGCTCCCCTAGAGTACTCCTTCTCATTTCTCAATTATTACACGTAGCTTTTATTTTGTAGCAATGTGTAGCACATGCATTCTCGAGTTGGAGTTCCTTCCCCTAATAAGGATAATAGGGAAGATCGTTAGTTTTGTTTCATGTCTTTTAATGGCTATCTGTTCCTCCCTTAATTGGCCCTTTACTTTTAGGGTAACGTCTTTAATCACATCTCCTCAATGGACATTATATGTCCAAATACAATCTATGATAATTATATATTTTATTTCACCAATATGATCCAAATCGAGCCCATTATGTATATATGTGTCCGTCCTTTCTCATTTCCTGTTTTTGGGACTATGTTGTAACCAACCCCTTTTAATAACAGAATTATTGGACACTAATGGGCTATTGGAAAGAGAATATTGGATCTCTTATTCCTAGAAAGAAATCTGTGGGCAATATTGTATCGGATCTCCTATTCTTAGAAGGAGATGTGGGAACTATTGTATTATTATTTGTTTCCTTTTTCTTTATTGCTTATGTTTAGCATCCTCTCATGTAATTACATCTATATAACGACAGTCCATATCGCAATGATAAATAAGAAGAAGTCTGGGAGTTTTACCCGAGGACGTAGGCTTCTATTGCCGAACCTCGTTAATCTCTTGTGTTTTATTTGTGAGTATGATTCTCTGAAACTCAACATGGTATCAGAGCGGGCTTGATCCCAATTTGTTTTGTGTGTTCTTATTTGGGTGGATCTTCTTTCCAATCAAAGGCTGTTGTCTTATCTTCTTGGATCGTTTTCATCAAGCAATGTTTCAGTCTATTGCACAACTTCTCTGATTGGCCTTCCCTCCAGATAAGTTCTTCTCTCCAGCTTTGAATTCTTGTTACGTGAGTTTTATCATGGCTGGACCTGATTCTGAGAAAGAAATTACTCTTAATCAAAGTGCCAGTACTGGCACTGGTTTGACCAAGGCTATGTCGCATAAAGCAAACAGCCAACGTCTTACATCTATGTTATTGAATGGGAGAAATTTTCTCCCTTGGTCTCATGCTGTGACTATTGCTCTTGGAGGTAGATCCAAGCTTGGTCATATCAATGAACAAACAAAAGCCCCTCCTGAGACCGATCCCAAATTTGTTGATTGGCAAGCCAATGACCACTCTGTTATGACTTGAATTTTTAATTCCATGGAACCTCAAATCTATGAGATCTTTGCTTATTCAGATACGGCCCAGGCTCTATGGGAATCTCTAAATGAGATGAATGGACAAGCAAACAATGCATCTCGTATCTTTGAGTTGCAACAGGAACTTGCTCGCTCCAAGCAAGGACCTAATCAATCCTTTACTGAACATCTTGGAAGTTTAAAGAAAATATAGGACGAACTTCGTCAATATAGGCCATCCACTCAAACTATTGCTGATTATATCAAACGGGAAGAACAGGACAGAATTATTCAGTTGTTGGCCAATGTTAAACTTGAGTATAAAGATCTCAAACGTCAAGTTTTCATGATTCCGATCTTACCGTCTTTTACCTCTGTATGCTCTATAATCCAAAGGGAAGAAACAAGGCGTCGTGTCATGAACCCGGTTCCCACTCCCGAAACTGATCCAATTGAGAACTCGGCTCACAATGTGACTATCAATAACAAACAGCAAGGTGATAATAATTCTAAATTTGCCAAAGGAAAAAGTAAGGAACGAAGTCATTTTCATTGTAACCATTGTGATCGTGATGGCCATTCCAAGGATAGGTGTTGGGTTCTTCACCCTCATCTTTGCTTGATAAGGGTCATGAAGCTAAGGTGGCAGTTCAAGTCAATGCCACCAATTTTTCAATCCAAGCTTGAAACTCTTGCTCATCAATTTCAGCAACTTCTTTAGGCTCATGGAACAACTTCTTCTAGCACTGCCAATTCTGCCACTGAATCAGGAAATATGGTCAAGACCTCTAGTGATGTTCATGCACTCTCTGCTCTCTCTAAAAATTATTTCATTATTGATTTTGGAGCTACTGATCACATGTGTGGTTCCTCACATATGTTATTTAACACTGCTTCTAGTGCTTCCCATCCTCCTATCACTGTTGCTAACGGGGTTCAGCTTCCAACTCAAGGAATTGGACAGCTTAAAATATTTTCAAAAAATTCGGATGCCTTGTTTGTTCCAGATTTATCTTCTAATCTGTTATCTGTCAGCAAGTGTACTAAAGAGTGAAATTGCAATGTCATTTTTTCTTCTCTCAAGGTACTTTTCTAGGATCGAATCACCATGAAGGTGATTGGTGAAGGAAGGCTTCATAATGGTCTTTATACTTTAGATCTTCATAATGATGCGTTCGTTGCAAGGAAAAGTGCTGCAAAGACTTCTCAATTGTGGCATTTAACAAATGGGCCATCCATCTGATCGAGTGTTACATGCGTTGGATATGTCTTTATCTCATGATTCTAGTAATTGTGATCCCTGCCATTTTGCTAAGCAACATAGACCCTTTTTTCTCAAAGTACTCATTTATCAACTGATTTATTTGCTTTGGTTCATTCAGATGTTTGGGGTAGTGCTCTGGTTGATTCTAGAGATGGTTACAAATTCTTTATTACTTTTATTGATAATAAATCTCGATCTACTTGGCTGTATTTACTTAAGTCCAAAAGTGAAGTTCTTACTGTGTTTCAATATTTTTGCAAAATGATTCAAAATCAGTTTAATACTTGTATAAAAGTGTTACGTACTGATAATGGAAATGAATACACCAACTTCCCATTTCAGTCCTTCCTGCATAGCTTGGGCATCATTCACCAAACCTCTTCCGTGGGTACTCCACAACAAAATGGAGTAGCTAAACGCAAAAACCGTCACCTACTTGAAGTAACCCGAGCCCTGTTGTTCTTTAGCCATATGCTAAAATCTTATTGGTCTGACGTAGTTCTCACGAGCTGCTATCTCATTAACCGTCTTCCTAGTTAGGTGATTGGTTACAAAGCTCTTATGGAGGTTCTCCATGGTTGAAAATTTACTATCTCCCACTTGAGAATTTTTGGGTGTGTTTGTTATGTTCACTCTCAAACTGGTGGTAAGTTTGATCCTCATTCCCAAAAGTGTGTGTTTTTTGGATACTCTTCTGTTAAAAAAGGGTACAAGTGTTATGAACCAAGTACTAGACGTCTTTACATCTCTCATGACGTAACTTTTGATGAAGCTCACATGTTTTTCCCTGACAAACATCAAATTTAGGGGGAGTACAGATCTCTATTGAATTTGCTCTTGTCCCATTACTAGTTGATGAGATTCAATAGGACGACAGTTTGAATAATGAGGGTATTGATAGCCAAAATATAATAGAAGATGACATGACTGTCCCTATTCCTGCGACTGTTCCCGAAGCTCTCGAAGCCCCCATTACTTCAGGTGCCCATGTTCGCAAGTCAACCCGTGTTTCTGAGCCTTCAACTCGACTTCGGGACTTCTCTACATACCATACGGTTCAGCATCCCATTCAAGACTTTGTCTGATATGACAAAATCTCTCAAATTTTTTTGAGTTTTTTATCTACTATTGAGACTCATAAAGAACCAAACAATTTTTTAGAAGCAAGTAATCAGGACGTGTGGGTCAATGCCATGAAGGCTGAGCTTTAGGCTCTTGACCGTAATCGCACTTGGGAATTGGTTCATTTGCCAGATGGTATGCGTACACTTGGCCATCATTGGATCTATAAGATAAAGTATAATAGTGATGGATTGATCGAGAGATACAAGGCAAGACTGGTTGCCAAAGGGTACACCCAAACCTATGGCTTCGATTACAAGGAGACATTTGCCCCAGTTGTGAAAATGAACACGATGCGCGTGCTCATGTCTGTTGCTGTTAAATGTGGGTGGTCTCTCTTTCAAATGGACGTGAAAAATGCGTTCCTTCATAGAGACCTAGAAGAGGAGGTCTATATGGATCTCCCACCTGGCCATGCTTTGCAAAATGAAGATGGGATCGTTTGCAAACTAAAAAAGGCTATATACGGACTTAAACAGTCTCCACAAGCATGGTACGGTAAACTTAGTGCTGCCCTTATTAGATTTGGCTTCAAAAGAGGAGAATCTGACTCGTCAATGTTTACTAAAAACAATGACCAAGGTATTGTAATTGTTCTTATCTATGTCGATGATCTTGTCATCATTGGCAGCAATCGATCTGGAATTGATGCTCTCAAGCACCATTTGAGCCGAGAATTTGACATCAAAGATCTTAGTAAACTAAGATATTTTTTGTGAATCGAGGTGGCAAGTTCTCACAAAGGCTTGTTCCTTTCTCAACGAAAATATGTTTTAGATTTGTTGAAAGAGACTGGAAAAATGGGGGTTAAACCTGCTGGTGTTCCTATGGATTACAGTAGTAAATTTACTACTAATGACACCCCCTTGCAGGATGATGGGCAATATCAACGTTTGGTAGGACGGCTAATTTACTTGATCATTACCAGACCTGACATTGCTTATGTCGTTAGTTACGTGAGCCAATTTATGCAGGCTCCAACACAAGGGTGTGTGGAACTGATTGATCACTTACTTCATTATCTGAAAGCTTCACCAGGAAGAGGGATTTTGATGAAGAATAATGGTCACACAGAAATTGTTGGGTACACTGATGCAGATTGGGCCGGAAGCCCCATAGACAAGAAATCTACCACCGGATTTTGTACTTTTGTCGGTGGAAATATTGTTGCATGGAAGAGTAAAAAGCAAACTGTAGTAGCTCGTTTAAGTACAGAGGATGAGTACCGTGCCATGGCGACTACTACCAGTGAAATTGTATGGTTGTGGATGCTTCTACAGGAATTGGGATGCGAGTCTATGGTCAAACCTACAAAACTGTTTTGCGATAATCAAGCTGCTACTCATATTGCTTCGAACCCTGTTTTCCATGAAAGAACTAAACACATAGAAGTAGACTGTTATTTTGTACGGGAAAAAGTTCAAGATAAGACGATTGAGACGCCATATATTCATAGTGAAGATCAGTTAGCTGATATCTTCACCAAGGCCCTGCCCAAAGGATTATTCCAAGAAATGGTGAACAACTTGACCTGAGATGATATCTTCGCTCCAACTTGGGGGGGAGTATTGAAAAGAGAATATTAGATCTCCTATTCCTAGAAGGAGATCTGTGGGCAATATTGTATCAGATCTCCCATTCTTAGAAGGAGATGTGGGAAATATTGTATCATTATTTGTTTCTTTTTTCTTTGTTGCTTATGTTTAGCAACCTCTCATGTAATTACATCTATATAATGACAGTCCCTCTCCCAACGATGAATAAGAAGAAGTTTGAGAGTTTTACCCGAGGACGTAGGCTTCTATTGCCGAACCTCGTTAATCTCTTGTGTTTTATTTGTGAGTATGATTCTCTGAAACTCAACATGGGCTAATTATTACTCACTAGAAAAAGAATAGTTGAGTCCATTATTGGGTTATCTCACCATTTATTCATTTCTTCTTCATCCCCCATATTCATTGTCCGGCCTCTTTCTTCATAGCATCATCCCCCGTATTCATTGTCCGGCCCTCTTTCTTCATAGTAACATACCACTACTTCTAGGGCCTAATGCTTCCAAATAAATATGAGAGAGAGAATATGTGAAAATTGAAAAAAGTAGAGATTTTTGTGTAAAACTTTTTCTTATATGTATGTTAGCATCCAGTCATTGTATGGGTATGGACTAATTGTATGAGTATTGATTGGTGGCATGATTGGATGGATTCATATGTAGGAGATGGTTTCTTTAGTGAGTAGTGGCTTCAGTATACCCGTTATATATTGTGTAAAGTGAAGTCTGTATTATTATGCGTGGACCCATTAACAACTGAGCTTATTATGGGAGAGGTATTAATTGGTCTTTATTTCAGGATTAGTCCTTGTTCTCAGTCTATAGAATGGTGTCAATACTTATTAGTTGAAACCCTAACAATTGTATAAAGAAGGAAACAGACAAGACCGACAAAAGGTGAGGAGTGGCTGTGGAGAAACCTTCATCAATCGATATGGATCTAGGTATAAATTGATTGAGTTTCATATTTATGTACACTATTCAATGATTCAACATGTGAAGATCATGTGTATTTATTCTAACATTTTGGGCATCTTAATCTATTCTGCTTTCTTAATCAAACATTGGCAATCCAAATTTTTTGTAGGTGGAGCTAGAATGCTAGATCATAGATGGCTTAGGGTGTGTTTGGTTGGTAAAAAGATTTTTTTTTTTTGGAAACAGAAGAAAGAGTTAAGACAACTTTCTCTATGATTTGACCTTTTTTTTTTTCCTGAAAACCAGAAACACCATTGGTGGTTTAAGTTTCTAAACCACAAAACTGCTCCTTGTGTTTCGCTTGGGACATGTCCTTTAGTCCCTTAATCTCACAAACTGACAAGTACATCACATGGCTTGGAAAATATTAAAGAGTTTATTATGCCTTTGCTTTTTCAAAATTTTTATTTTATTTTTAAATCATAATAAGAAAATTACAAATTTTCCAATAAAATCAAAAGGAAAGAGCCAGTGAGGGGGAAGGGAAGATCAAGAACATCAAAATCCAATTATTTGACACTGTCTTCTTTTGAGTCATTATTCTTCTAAAAGAGGGGAAAAGGAATGACTTTTGAATGGAACAAATATATTATTTGTTTGCAAGTCACACTCACACCATTTGGTTAGTGTTTCATTAAATATATTCATCTATATGAAAGAAAAATAAAAAGGATTGGGCTTGGGTGGGTCCAACTTATAATTTCATTATTGACATGCCCCAACCTATTATTAATGGTGGGCCGACCTTGGGTCCTGGGGATAACCACTTGGCTTGTTCTTCTATCATCCTAGATTTGTGCTTTAGGACAAGAGAGGGGAAAAGAAAAAGTCTATCCTAGGATAGGTATCGTGTCGGGACAAGGTTTAAGATGTCTCTTTCCCATTTAGATCACGTCCCTTGGTTCAGCCAAGGAGTCCAAAATAGGAAAGGATCATATCAATGTATCTTATTAGAAGAAACTCCCAACTCTCTATCATATCAATGTATCTGATTAGAGGTCTCTCTCTCTCTCTCTCTCTCTCTCTCTCTCTCTCTCTCTCTCTCTCTCACATATGCTGATGTGATCTTGTTTGCAAATCCATCACATTTACTAAGAATAGAACACTCGACCTCCTAACTTTGACACTAGGGCATTGTTGCACCTAACCTATTACATTAAAACATTTCCCTTTTTTTTTTTTTTTTTTTTTTTTTTCACTTTTACTCTCATTCTTGTGCAACTGGTGAGCAACGAACTTGGTACAAGCTGTAAACTCGGACGTCTTAAGTTCGACTCCAATTAGGCATATCTTGGGCACTGACACAGGGTGTTTAGTGCTTTTCACTGCTTTCAGTGAAAGTTGAATGGTTATCATTCAACCCCGGTATGACCTGTTCCATGAAGTTGTGGAGTCAATATGGGCCCACAGGACTAGTCAGGCCAAAGGCTTGGGTACCCCTCGTTAGCAAAAAAGAAAAGTACTTTCATTCTTGCTACATGTGAGGGAGAGTAATAGGAATAATCTCAATCAATTAATTTGGGACCTTAAGTCTCTTCATATACTACTTGAACTCCTCCGCCTAATAATTTGAGCTTTTAGGTTGAAATCTAACACACCGATCGTAATTTAAGCAACAATTTTGAGAAAGCCCATTAATATACCCTAAATCACAACCAAAAATTTGTAATACATGAAAATCTAAACTTTCTATTATAACTTTGAATTATATGGCTAATGGTAAGGATTCTTCATCCTTAAGTAGGTGTAGTTATTGTTATGGCATACTTCTACCTCACTTAGCCAATAAAGCCTTTATAGATTGTTGATTGATACCAAACATTAAATGGGTTTCAAAGATACCATCTACCTTCCCACCAAAATCTGAAAACTAAAATGGAGAGATTTTAGTTCTAAGTATACATGGTAGGCCTGAAGGATCAATAATAAGAATATTTGAATGGAAAATTATGCATTTAATTATTAATAAACCTAAGGGTCTCTTTTCATTGTGGATGATGTTGACTCTCAGAGAATCAATAAAGTGAAGGATTTCTTTAATTATTTTATTTAATGTTTGTTTCCTCCTCACTACGTATAGACTTTTGTGAGACCACTGATTTCTACATCAGTTTGGTTGTGTTGGGCTGGTGGGCAAAGAATCCAAATTTCAAACCCAGACTTGTTCTTAACTTTACTACATCTGCTCAAAATAAATATTTATTTTACAAAAAAATGTTTTTTAATAAAGTGGAGTTGGGAACTTGGGACCTCATGCATGACCATGACAGCTAATAAGCAGTAAATGGAAATGGAAAAAAACAATCCCTGGCTAGAGAGAGACTATTGCTGGGACAAAGTGACAAGTATTTTTGTTGTCCTAATGCATTTCTTCCCTTGTTTTGGTTAACTTGTTCTCATTTCTTTAAAATATCATATTCTCCACCAAATGAGGGGCTTTGTGCCTATTTAAACAGTTCTACAAACTTAAGATAACATATTAACAAAGGATATAAAGCTGTTTCCATGAAGAGTATCAAGTAGCCACATGACTTATACTTTATGAGCTCTGAAATCCTCAAGAACTAGATAAAAGAAACCTGTTAACCATTAATCAGGTGACCTTGACATTAGGATTTACAATGAATGAAAGAAGTTATAGTGCATGTAAAAGATTGAAGGGGGATATGAGCATTTAGGTAAGGATAAATTAGATTATGGGCGTAACGAAGCAAACCTTCATTGTTTCATAAGGTTAAATTATGTAAGTTCTACTAGGGTTCCATGCGAAAACAATGATTCAACTTTGAATGTGAATAACCCGATGTGAAGTCTTATAAGGACTTGACACTCTCTCCTTATAAGTAGGTTTCAAGGGTGAATCCTACCAGAGTCTCAATAGGTGGTATCAAAGATGGGGTGTGGCAATTTCAGTGGGCCTCCAAGGTTGGGGAAAATGCCTTGAGAAGATCTTATTCCTATGTGCGATTTCACTTGGAGGAGGAGATTTTTGGGATTCCGCATGAAAATTATGCACCCTCAACTAATGGATTCAGTCACCTATTTTTAGGCTGTTAAAAAATCATACAATCTATAAATTCATAAGCAAATCAATTTCAATGTTATATAATTTTGAAATGCTATTATATAGGTAGTTCAGTTTCAGAGTTGAGGTATAATGATTTTTTCTTTTTCTTTTTCTTTTTTCTTTTGGGGCACACGCATACACCCCTACGCACTCATCAGGTCAACATTGAATCCTATAGAATCATAGAAACCATGGAGCTGACCCCAAGAGTATAAGGGTAGTATTGAAAAAATAATGAGAGATAAGGTTAATATTGAAAAAATAATGAGAGAATATTTCAACTCAGCTCATAAGTTTCCTTTAATAATTGTATGGCTAAAGGAAATGAAGAAAGAAGAAAAGTTACATTGTATACATACTAATACACTTTATATTATGGGAATATAAGATGAGACAATAGATTTTGGGATCTTTCAATAATTAAAGGTATTTGGATAACAAAATATAAGGTTTTGATGCATTATAACAAGAAAATGTAAGATCTCCTATTTTTCTTTTGTTCTCTTTTCCATGTATTGACACTAGCCTTTCTATTGAAATAAAAGGTCACTATGTGAAGGAGGAGAGAGATATGTGAAGAGGATAGGATCTCTCTCTCTCAAATGGATAAGAGCTAATGAGTATGAAATACTAATTGTACAAAGGTATCTGTCTATTGGCACCCACCACTAAACACAGCAATAGAACATGCCAAACTATTTTTCCTTCCTTCTTAAATATCAGTGGGTCCCTTAAGGCCTTAAACCCCAATTTAGACAAAGAGAAAACTTAAAAAAAGAGTGTGAAAGAAGAGAAAAGGAAATTAAGGAAAGGAAAGGGAGAAGAAAGGAGAGGGAAGGTGTTGTTGACATGTCCCTGAAAGAATAATACCATACACAGGGAGGCACCATGAGTGGTAACATTGGAAGTATGTGGTGGTCCCTTGAACATACCATGAGAAAGAAACAAAGTTTTCTTAACCAAACCATAACCCATCTATGAGTGGAGTTAATCATGAGAATCTTAGTAAAAGTTAAGCATTAGCACTTCACATTACTACACTAACAATCAAATAATGCCTAAATAAAAGTCACCTATTCATTCTTTCGTCTTCCTTTTTTATTTTCTTTTTCCCCCCTCCAACTTAGATGCTATGGTCTTATTGTATGGTGGGTCATGACTCATGACTTGGTGAAAGTGAAGTTCTTTACCGGTAACAGTATTTGAAGAAACCATTGTTGTAGACTTGCAGGTCATCTTCAAATCATATTCTTATGAATCATAGGCCCTTCCTTAACAATGAACCTTCTGATATGAGTTCTCTGGTTCTGTACCTCAGCTATACTGTGTTATGAAGAAGGAACTGTGAATATTTTCCATGGGCCAAAAAAGGTAGTTTTTATGAATTACCCTATAAAAACTTTTAACAAATTAAATACCTCTCTCTCTCTCTCTCTCTCTCATGTTTGTTAATCAGCTGGAACTCTGTAGAGGTGAATTTTCTCTATATCCTACAAAAGTTACTAATGAACTATGAAAGCTGCTTTAGGCTCCATTGTACTATTTTCTTAGCAAATTTTTAGAGTTGATTCTTAGCAAATCAACTCTCTCTCTCTCTCTCTCTAGATGTTTTCCCACTAAACAAGCTTAAACATCTAATTTTGGAGTGATTCACCTTATATTCTCCTGTGGTATCTAATTCTCTATCCTTGTTTTCCCTTCCTGATTATTGTGTTCCCTGAAATATTCATTAATATATACCCCAAGATCCATGAAAAGAAATAGCAAAAAAACTAGTACCCATCATCTAATGGTTTGTGGTCAGTTGTTCTAGTTGATAACTCCAACTATTAGCAACACACAAGTAAAAAAAAGGAACAGAAAACAAATGGAATTTGCAGAGATTGCTGTAGAGAGAGAGAGAGAGAGAGAGAGAGAGAGAAAGCGAGGAATCTTTCAAAGTATAAGCTAAAACACGGAGTTTACGCGTCTTCTCTATCCTTTTCAATGTATTTGGAACAACCCATTAATGAGAGCATTTTCACATTTTGGAATACATTCTTTGATATTATCTTCCAAAAATCTATCCAACAGCATTTTGGAATACATTCTTTGATATATCTTCTTTCATCTCACCACATTGCTGGAAGATTTGAGCTCCAAAGTCCAATTCCATTATCCAAAATCAGTGTCCCTGACAGCCTACCTCCACACAAAAAATTTCCAGATTCTGTCTCGAATAATCTTCTCTCATTATGTTCTTTACTTCTATTTTTTAAAACAACATTTATTCTCCTCAGAAATACGAATAGAATAATTTGGATTTCCTTTCTTTTCCAATTTCTTCTTTTTTGTGGGGAGGAGGAACGGATAGAAACTGTGAGAATCAGAAGATAATGGAAATTAAACGGCTAAGAGTATAGAGGGCATCTAATTACGTAGATTATCGGCATCTGATTAGGTAGAAGATTATGAGATTATCCTTCCTGAAAACAGGTAAAGTGGAATAATTGATGGAAAAATAAAACGAAATCAAAGATAATAATAAAAAGAACAGGAAAATTACAAAAAGTTCTTCATTCTTTTGCCATATGAACTGTACTGTACATCTATGTCCATCCATCCATGGCTTGATGAGAAAAGGAACAAAAAAAAAAAAGGAACAAAAAAGAAGGAAGTGAAAGGGGTGGTGGGGGAGGATTTTGATTTTTGATATTTCAATTCGGCACTCTAACTTGGTGATTTTTATACCCACAGGATAGTCAAATTTTGGGTAATTGTCATTTTCTCGTTTTGATTCGTTTTTGAAATGGAAGGAGGTTTCAGCGAATCAGCAGTAGAGGTTCTGTAGAAACGATGTCCATGGATTCCTCCTCCCTCTGAAACTTCTGATGCTTAGCAATGAAGGCCTCTACTTTCCTCTGGAACTCTTCATTACTCATGTTATCCTCAGCGTATGAGTCATCTGCCTCTTTTTCTTCGTCACTTCCAACTTTCCGGCATATCTCTGTTTCCGATCGACGGAGCTTTCGGTGCGGCTTCTCCTTAACCTCCCCTTTCAACTTCAAATTCAAGTTCTCCGATTGACTTCTCCGGAAGATGATCTTCGAATTCGATGGAACGACGTGGTCGTCTGGGTACGAAGGGGTGAGCTTCTTCACTCCTTCTTCCTCGTACATTGTGTCTACGAACTCCTCCGGTGTCGTTGCTGGTGATGGTAATGGAGTGTCGTCGGATCGGGGCTTCTGACGAGTATGATTATCGATGTTGTTCTTGACGAACTCCTCGTAGAGATTATCGGTGGCGGAGGTGTTGGGGCTGAGGCCCTGGGCGAAGAACTGGCCAGATTTGGCGAAGAGAGTGAGAATGATGGCGTTACCGACCAGGAATACAAAGCAAGGACTAACCAGGACCTGACATAGCTCCCGGAAATACTGGCCGGAGATTTTGACGACGACGGGTAGGCGAGTGGAGAACCAGGAGAGTAAGACGAGAGCCACGCATACCTCGAGGCAACGGAACAGGTTAGCCATCTTTCGAACACGACGATACCTCAGCATCGCGTTCGCCTTCTCTGCTTTGATGTTTCCCACATCGAATGAATCCATGTGTGTTCAGTGAAACCGAAAGATCAGAGAAGGAGAGTGAGAAGCCGAAAGGATTGAGATATGATTATGAGAGGAGCTTCCGTTTCCCGATTGAGCTCTGTGAGATATGATTCTACACGACAAACGCAAACTTTGGAGCTTCTACTGTCAGTCTGCTTCAGTACTGATTGCAGGGAAATCCTCAGAGAGAGAGAGAGAGAGAGAGGAACAGATGAAGTTGTGTTAAGAAGAAAGGAAACAGAAATCTAAAGAAGGAAGAGAGCAGAGAATTTCAGAGTGGAAAGTGGGAAGTGGGTAATTGGGAGTGTGGGAGTTTCATAAAGACTGAAAGCCCAATTCTATCGAGTTGGTCGGCTTTTTATAGCATCGTTGCCTTGGTCTTTAGGCTATCAGTCTGCTATATATCAACCTTTCCTTTCCTTTCCCCCTTCTGTTTTTATTTTTTTTGGTTTATGCAATAGAATTCCCTTCTTATCTAAAATTCTAAATTGGATTTTTAAATAAGAGAAGAATAGGTATATAGCAACAACTGTTGTGGGCCCAGTACGGAATTATTGCCAGCGTGGCAGTTTGACACTTTCTCCCCACCTCCTCTCTCTCTCTCTCTCTCTCTCTCTCTCTCTCTCTCTCTCTCTCTCTCCTGTCTTATCCCAAGAAGCCTAAGAAAACACCAGAAATGGACAAATGGACAGTAAAATGGTTTGAGGATTGGAAGTGGTCTAAACCCTAGAATAGGACTGAGTGAGACACTGGGTAGGTGAGGACCGTGAGGTGGTAGGGACTGGATGTCGGTTTCGGCTAATTTTCAAAATTAGGAATCGGCCGATCTTGAATACAGTCATATCGGAACATTTCTATTCTTAGGTTGCCTAAGGATCCATCAGGTTCTATTACGAAAATCATTTTCGTTTGATCAATATTGATAATTCTCCGGAGGTTTAATAAACTCATGTATTTTGATAACCAAATATCCAGAAATTCTACCATTTCTGCTGCTCTTTAAATGAGATAAAATAAAAAACCACTAAATGAGCATCCGCAATTCAGTTTTTTTTTTTTTTTTAATTCTAATATACAATAAAGTGACACTTTTACTTCTAGTATTATTCATTTTTACCCCTGCTGCGGCAGCTACCACACTATCACTACTTTAAAGTCCACAACCCAAAAATACTAGCCAGTAACCACTAACCACACCGTTTCTTTGATCCACCATCTTCCAATCAAATCACAAAAAAATATTAACTTCTTTTTTTTGATAGAAAAAAAATATATATCAACTTCACATAGTCACGTGTGTGTGCATAACATTTACCAACTACAAAAAAGTACCAGTGTAGGAGGAATGAGGGGAAGAAGCTTTCAGATGCCAGTTACTTACTTGGTATTGGTGTAGTAGGCCTTTTGGCCGTAGACCTGTAGTACTGACTTGTACAGACGTCCAGTGCAGTTGGGACTTGGAATGTGGGACTGTTAATAAGTACCATTCTCTCTGGATGGCAGCATGGTACTCTCTAGTCTCCAGTCTCTACTCGTGTGCTCTCACGTGAACACCCCCACCCCCCACGCCCTCCCCAGTGTCCACGGGGACGAACTCTCTTTACCTATAAGAGGACTACCGGCTCTTTGCGTCCTCTTTAGTACGGATAAAACTTGGACAAGTGGTTCTTTCGAATTTTTTTTTTTTTTACCTCCTATCAAAATAAGTAAAAAAGTTAAGTAAATTATAGTTTAAAAGGAGTTTTCTTGTTAGGAAGCGTATGTGTCAATGGAAATGAAGGTGGAAGTATAGAAGGATTAATAAGGGAGGGATTTATGATTTTCACTAGAGGTGGGTGTGGATATTTCGTCCTATCTTGAATCTAGGTGCAAGGATTACACTCTCTGTTATCGCATTGTTTTAAATTGTACAAATCTGTACAACATAGATTAAAAGCTGGCCCGGAAGAGGCCCTAGGACCAGGCTCCAATGCTCAAGTTAGAATCAATGGTAATCATTCTACTTTTTTATTAGCCGATTAAGAGACTTACCTTTTATGAAGAATGGGCTTTCCTTATATAGAGGGTTGGGATCCTTGTTCATTGGTCCAACTCGCCCTTCAAATGTCCACGTATCCTCTCCTTGTGAACTAGATCAACTTGGGGTTGTTGACCTGACGCCATATCCTAACTGGTATTTCAACTCAAGTTAATCTTTCTCAACGGTCGACCTGATCACAATTGGATCCTCCAACGATTAACTCAATCAAGGGTGATGGTGGTTAGGTTACTTGGTAATCAAGTAAACCTTATTTTGTTATAGTTTTGTTGACCCAAGGTTAAGAAACTGTCTAACCCTGATTAGCCTTTCTGAGTGTGGTTGGTCAAGTGAGGAACTCCCTCTGAAGTAGGTCATCGATCCGTGAAGTATGAGAGGTCAGGGGCTTAGGAAATGCTCGAGTTGCTTTGACCACCCAACCATTGATTGGTCCATGTATGCTGTGTGTCCTATACTCGACCACCCGACCATTGACTGTTCCATAAGTGTATGTGGTATATCACTCCCAAATAGAGTCGTTTTCCCCTTAAGTTTAATTGAAAAAATGATGAACGCGATTATAACATCTAAACATATACATACGAAAAGAAAAACAAATATATTGATGATTTGAATCTTCACTTTCAGTAGAGTGGGGATTAAATCAACAAATACATATTGTTCGTCAAAGCTTGTACTCAAGTTCTAGTCCCTTTCCGCACAGTTGGGTACTTGGGTGCCTAGCAAATGTACTTCCTTCACTCCCCAAGGCTCAATCAACTGTCCAATCCACCTCCTTTCCACCATGGTAGTGGGCCCACCTTGGTAAAAAAAAAAATAGTCATCCTTACATATCCCAAGATATGTCAATTGTTATTTTTTGGATGATCATCCCAAAAATTAGAATTTCTTAATCCTTAGGCTCTGTTTGGTATCGTTATAAAAAAACGTTTCTGGAGTTTTTTCGTTCTATTGGAACGAAAAAACGGAATCTTCTGTTTGGTGCACTTATTATCCGTTTCTGTTTTTTTGGAACAAAAAGTGAAAAAAAAAACAGAAAAAACGAGATTGGACGGAACTCCAAAATGAAGTTCCGTCTTCCCATTTTCGTTCCATTTTACAAAAAAAAAAAAAAAAAAATCCCGATAAAAATCTGAAATTTTGAAATACCATTTTTTCGTTTAAAGATTGCGTTTTGACACAGAAACTGAAATTTTCGTTTTTGACACGAAACGGAGTTTTTGGAACAGAAACGATACCAAACGGGCCCTTAGCCTTGTTTTGTTAGAGTCTATCATTGAATTTGCTTATCTATAATAATGGGTTATCTTCCAAGTAAAAAGGGATAGGAAATGTTCAAAATTGGATTCCACAACCTTTGTAGTGAATGATAAGGTACAATGAGTATCAGACAGCTGAGAACATCTGAACATGTCTCCCAAGAGACTCCCAGCCACTCGATCATCATTGCATCGATGCAACAACTGCAGACAATTTTCACACTTAAAATAGAGCCACCTCTCATAAATTTTTTTTTTTTGTCTCTTACTTTCAAAAATATAATTTTTTTCATGGTTTAAACATCTTTCTATGCCCTAAAAATTGTTAAAAAAATATTATCTTGCTGCACTTTCACCAACAAGCACCAGTGGTCTAGTGGTAGAATAGTACCCTGCCACGGTACAGACCCGGGTTCGATTCCCGGCTGGTGCAGTTCTGCGGGGATAGCTCAGTTGGGAGAGCGTCAGACTGAAGATCTGAAGGTCGCGTGTTCGATCCACGCTCACCGCATCAATTGACCTGATTGCCCTTTTTGATACGGTGATTTTTCTTCCCCCCAATATTCACTTTCTTCCTTAGCTTTTACTAATTGATTTTTCATGCTCTTATTACCACCCTTCCCCATGCTAAATCAAATGGTGAGAAGCCAGGAGACTTCCCCTTCACTTGACAGAGGGTTTTCTCACAAATGTTAAGGTATAAGTAAGGGTGATAATCAGTTCGGTTTTGATTTAAATGGTGACGATCGATTCGGTGCACATTTATTTGATTAAAATTATAATCGCACTATTTATTAAATGGTTTCACTTTCTGAAACCGTGACCGTTTAGTAAATGATTTTGATTTCTACGGTTTATAAACGGTTTCAGTTTTAATTTATTCCATAACCACAAATACGAGATTCTATATTAACGATGGTATGTCTTAATTTGATAATCTAATGTTATTTCTTTGCATGATCATTCTCAAACATATAGAATTAATATCATACAATATCCAAATCTAGCCTTC
Source organism: Macadamia integrifolia (assembly GCF_013358625.1). Taxonomy (NCBI): domain Eukaryota; kingdom Viridiplantae; phylum Streptophyta; class Magnoliopsida; order Proteales; family Proteaceae; genus Macadamia; species Macadamia integrifolia. Next base: position 148,697 of record NW_024868115.1, read on the forward strand.
TACAGCATGAAATATTAAAATGACCTTGTGATAACAAATAGTAATATATATGGATTACAAGTTCATGATCTAAAGCCTAAACTTTAACTGAATTACAATAAATCATACCAAAGTAGGATGGACACTTAATTTAATTGTTAATTGTTATATGGATTATTGTCCCTGCTTTATTTAATTGCTATACAGATTAATTAGATTGGTTTAAACGGTTTTAAACGGTTTGATTTAAACCGTTTCAATTCGGTTTGAAACCAACGGGTTTTGCGGTTAAAATTGACCTAACCCGTTAAGCTAATCAGCATGAAAATTGAAACCATAATCGCATCATTTACTAAACGGTTTTGTAGTTTCGGTGTAACTGGATCGATTTGATTTCGGTAAACAGTTTTGGTTACAAATTCACATCCTTAGGTATAAGGGAGTCTATCAATGAGAAATAACAAACAATTTTTATTCACACCATTTGATAAATCCATTTCGTTCCACTCGTTTTGAGAAACATAAATAGAAATTTATGACAATTTAGACACAAGAAACATGAATGGTGAAACATGTTATATTTGAATGGTGAAACATGTTATATTTGTTTCGCTATTTTTAGAAACAAGTTGAGGCCAAAATATTGGGAAAATGCCTGATAAAAAATCTATCAAAAGGCCACTCATTTATCAAACACTAAAAAATCATTGAAAGTAGTCATTGACGCCATTGTCGATATTGTAGATCTTGGTGCGGACGATCCGAGAAACAAGTTTAAAAAATCCTTTTCTGTTCCTATAAATCTGAAAAATTGTTTTTGTTGTTTATAGACACAGAAATAATAGAAACATTATCAAACGGTGCCTTAAAGAATCTTTACCTATTTTTCGTCCTCGAAAGTTAAAAGTTGGAATTCATCTTCCATGATTACAGGAGTGATCAAGCTTAGATTAGATAAAAGTGACGTTTGATTGTTGAAATTACGGAGGAATTGGAGCACGCACTGTCTACCTGGGGCCAGAAAGAAATAGCAAATCTAAATAAATTAAGAAACAAAAGGCACAAAGATAAGTTAGTGTTGACCGAAATCAATTATCTTTCAACTCTCTAGTGTTTATTTGGGCCGCCCAACAGATCAATTATTTTCCCCTTTTGCATTTTTCTCCGTATCTTCCTTCCTTCACTGGCCTTTAGATATGATTAATTTATTCGTATGGTTGAATCATTTTGAGTGAACATGGGAGAATTCTTTCCTCAAGGCTTCATCTCTTTGGTGTTCGTAAACAGTTTAGGAAGAAGGTTTACCACCACGCTAGAGTATAGTTTCTCACCAATGAGGGATAGGAAATCATATCATCAAATAGAAGGTTTTAATGAAAACATAGTAAGGCTTGAGATCATTATCTGATCATGTGGCCATTATGTCAGCACCAAATCAATCAAGTAGGCATATTAACATCCAACTACGAGACATGATGATCTTTTCACCATCCCCATATCTGGTGAAGAAAAGTACAATCAGATAACATTCGTCCTAGTCAAGGAGTGCATATAGCCACCCATGAGTCCAGGACCCACCTGAAAAACCACTGGAAGGATCAAATTAAAAGGGGATTTAGAATAGCCAAAAGGAAGGCAGCCCACTTTAAGAAAGCCTAGTAGTGGGTGTTAAGTGGTAACAAAGTTAATAGAGGAAAAGTTTAACTATTAGGTTGACACGTTTAGGGGTTACTTCAATACAAATACATTTATTCATCTTAATATCCCATTTAGACTTCAATAGATGATCTTGTCTTTTGAGTGGGGGTCATGGGTCACTCTCAATTTTTACAATTCTATATTTTTGTAAATTGGTTTAGTCTTATAATAATTTTAGACTCAACTCATGGTACAAAGTCCGCTAATATTGTAACATGCATCTAATAAAAACCTTAGTACCAAATAGAAGGAGGACGACTCTTGGCCAAGAGTCTCAATCTATGATTTTGGGGGGTTTTTCTTTTCTAATTGCCAGCGGCAGTAAATGCTCTTAATAATATTATGACTTTATAGAATTGGATGACAATATCCATTGTTGAAGGTATAGATCTTTTGTCTCCCTTATTTTATGTAGTAGTCTCAAATTTTCATTTCTTAATAAAGTTCAGTTAAAAAAAAAAGGAAGGAAGGAAGGGAGGGAGGGAGGGAGGGGGCAAGAGGTGAACACAATGTATTGATCAAGTGTCAAATTTTGCTACATAAAAAAATATTTGCTTTTAAGAGGAAAAAAAGATTCCTAAACTTGTTGTGGGAACTTTTACCACGCTCCCATTATTTTTAACCATGTGGACTGTATGATTTTGAGTAATGACCATTGAATAAATGGTAAAATATCATGTGTAAACAAGATAATAACAAATATATATATATATATATATATATAAAGGTTAGATTGGGTTAGGAATCACTACCTAGTTGTGTGGTCATTTCACTAATATAGAACCGTACATGCATCCAACCAAGGGTACGGTTATCTTTTTGCCCCCCTTATGTCTGGGGTATAGAGGCACACGACAATAGAAATCTTTTACCTTTTAAATTATTGAACAAACATATAACTTAAAAGTTATAAACTCTCATAAAATCATGTTTAATGTTATTTACAAGAATGTTAAAAATCATGGGTATATGTTTATTTCTCGATAGCACTAGCATGATACATATAAGTGTATTTAGAATTTAATATTTTCTTTTAGTTGCCTTTTATTTTATTCACAATAGTACATAAAAATATAAAATGATTAATAAGTTAAAAATGATATATCGTTGTCATTATCATGCCAATTTTTCTTGTGCACATACGACGAAAACCTTATGGGTATTAATAAGAAAATCTCTTTATAAAAAAAATATATATATATATATATATAATAAAATCCTAATAATGTCTATGCATAAAGGTTCCATCATCGATGATGGCCTGAACGCCTAGTTGCGGTTGATTGGGTGGATGTGCTATTATGTTTCTATAGGTCTTATCCGCAAACGTGGATAATTTGGGAAGTGAAAAATCTTCTGTTTTCCTTAGTCCATAGGAAATTGCCACTTGGAAGTTGGGACCTCAACTCAACTCCCCACCGACCCCTTTTCAAATCTCTCTTTTTTTCTCTTCTCTTTTTTCTTTTTTTTTGTAGAATTTTCAAATCTCTTAATGAGTGTATAAATGGTTTGCTTCGCGCCTTCTCCACTTCTCTTTTTAATCAATCTTTGCAACTTCCGAGGCCCAGGAGACCAGGAGGGACCGGCGATAATAACGGTTTCAAACTTTTGGTATTTATTTGCCACGTGGCACACTGATTCTTTATTGAAGACTGAACCTTTGTTTAAGAAATGTGATACTCCACGTGTTAGCTCTTTCTTTGGACAGTCGATACCATATTTAGGCCTCACTTCAAATCCACCCGATTGAGTAATCGGGCCTCTTTAGGTCAGGGCAGGGACATGTTTACTATTAGAAAGGTTATGTTTGGTTATTGAGAAAATTTAAAAGAGATTTTTTTTTTTTAATTTTAGAAAAGAACTTATGTAATTATTACCCAAAATGATTCTATGTGATTGTGTAATTTATTTCAGTTTTTTTTTTCTCATATTTAATAATGATATATTTTATAACAAAAGGTTTTAGATGCAAAGGAAAATAAAATTATTTGGAATTAGTAAAATAGTTATATAGGATTTACCAAAAAAAAAAAGAAAGAAATAGTTACATATGTTACTAATTACAATAATTTTATTTCTCTTCTATTTAATTTTCTTAACAATCAAACAGAGCCGAAGCTATTCCCACTGGGGATTTTTAATCCCTGAGTTTTAGCCGAGTGGTAGAAAGACTGTAGGAACCTTCTAATTCATAAATAAACTCGGCGTATACAGAATAGAATTGAGTACTTATTGATTGATTGATGAAAAGGTCATTGGTTATATCTATATAATATATGGTTGGCAGCTGTGAGGTTGACCCTCAAATTATTTTATTTATAGCTTTTTTCCTGTGAACTCTCTCGAAAGCTTACAATGAGAACTATAAAAACTGTACTAATGGAATGGATTCTTTATTTTATATAGAGAGAGAGAGGAATAAAAACAAATAGAATAGGAAGAAAGAAGAAAAAGGATATTGAATCACTTTTTTGAGTCTTATCTGTCGATCAGATGACTGGACTTCAAGGGAATTTGGTAGCCCACTTGACAAACAATTTGCTTAGTGATTCGGCTATGGGTCATAGGAAGCACAGGAAAAGTTGATTTCAATTTGAGAGACTCAGAGATCTCTGGGCTCCATTCCCTCTATTGTTTATACACTTTTCCTTCTTTGCTTTTATTCTCATCTCATGATCATAATGTATATTCTTTACACTATTTGATTCTCTATGACCTCCAAGAAAGAGTTCTATAATTTAGGTTATCCACCAAAACAAGAGAGAGAGAGAGAGAGAGAGAGAGAGAGAGACTTTACATGTGTAAATGACTATGCAAGGCATCCCAAGTTGGTTAAGAGGAGTGGGAGTGGGAGTGGGAAGCCAGCTTTGTAAGCATAAATGAATAATTCACTTTCTTACATGGAAAAGAACATAATTATTTGAAAGTAGAAGTCTTTTTTTATGTAAATGCAACTTTCTTGTCTGTAAAGTTTAAAGGAATTAGAAGAATAAAGAAGTGGCCATTTATATATAGCTACCGTACCATTCATGGCCCATTCATTGGATTGATCATACATGATAATCTGCCAAAAAAAAAAAAAAAATCCCATTATCCAAAGTGACCCATTTCTGCAAAAGCACCATTTCCATTTCTTTTTTGTTTACTCTTTATTTATTCATCTGAGAGCTATCTTAGCTCACTCCCTTCTTGAAGACTGGTAATTTGTTGGGCTAAGGCCAGGCAGGCCTAGCACAGCATATAAGGGCCTTGTCCTGGGTCCAGTACCTGGGCCTCATGTGAAGCCCATGAATAACCAATAAATGGGCTCCATTTTAAGTTTCCTTGATATAAACAAATATCACTATACTATATAGTAATCAACAAAAGAGGTGAGTAGTGCATATATAAAAAAGTAGAAAATAGTGTTAATATATATCGAATTTGTAGTATAAACAGAAACCACCCTGGCTCGTCCTGAGCCCAAACGCTGTCTAATCCAGTTATGAGAGTCAACCTGACTCAATTTGATCTGATTTTAATCTTGATTTATTATTGTATTTAATAATAGTGTTCCCTTTCCCCTAGGCTCACATCATGAGTTACACAAGCCACATCATGTGTTACACAAGCATTACACAAGCTGTCTGTATGATTTCAACCAACATATTTGTTCCACAAGTCACATATTCTTACCTATTGAGCTAAGGCAACCAAATGGCTAAACCATTCCCCCCCCCCCTTCTTTACATAGACTGCCTTTGTGTCTCCTGTCATGTATTGATATGAATTTTAGATACAATTGCAATCATGAAGAATTGGGACAAATTGTTCTGTACAGTTTTAAGGGAGATGTTGTGATGTTAGGCGATTAAAATATCTATCTTATAACTAAATTGACAACCTTGCTTGCTGCAAATTTATGAATTAAGGCTGAAAAAGGATTAATCATAGTCTTAACATCTCTCCACCTCCCCTGATGAATATAGGCTTAACATTTGTGAATATTTGTAGGAAAAAAATGTAGGACCAGCTAGGGTCAACCCGGCTTAACCTGCGCCGACCCTGAGCCCTGTAGGGTTGGGCATGGGTTGAGTTTCAGGAACTTAAGGTTGGATTGGGTTTTAAGAAACCCGGCTCAATCCGACCCTGTTTCAGCCCTAGTGTATTGTATTGATCTTCAATTAGAGCAGACTCTTTTTGATCTGAACAGCCTCAAGAACTCTAAAAGCCTATAAGAACTTCTACATATATCTAACTAGTTTGCAAACAATGCAACATTAGGGTTTAAGCTTTAGAATATGCATAATGGGGGGATTCATGGACGGAAGTCAGATTAGTAAACATGCATCATTGTGGCTTAATTATCATTAGCTAAGTCACAGAATCAATATTCTTCTTTATTATTATAGTAGGCACCCTCCATTAAGGGCCACAAATCTTGTTGTTGGAGTGGACCCTATAACCTTACTGTCTTTCATGAGAGAGAGAGAGAGAGAGAGAGAGAGAGAGGCTGCATGCTTAAAAAAACCAGTTTTTAACCACACAGATAGGTGAGGTTCCCTTTATGGATTAACCAGATATTAACACTCAATTGGAATTGGGATTGGACTTGGCCATGATAGAACCCGATTCTACAGTTTTTTGGACTAGATCATTGGGTTTTCATATTTTACTATTTGAGGGTTTGATTGTAAGATTTTTGAGTTAGATTTCAATCCAATAAAGATGATTCAATTTTGGATTTCAAGTTTAAAATCCTTATCATATGCTTAACTTTTATACATTATGCGTGTGTATTATGAAGGATTCATAATTTTAGTTCTCATTTTTGTCTTTATATTTTTTCGTATTCTGGGTTAATCTCAACAAAAACGTCTTAGAACAAGATGGACTCAACGTGTCAAATGTGTCGAAAAAAGAAGGGATAACAAAGGCAAAATAAATAAATACCCAAAATAAACCAATTCTTTAGATTGCCACAAAAAACATCATCAGATTTTCAAACTAACACGATCTAATTCAAAATCTTCACCCAATTGAGCAAGCCTAGCATATTTTTTCTTTCTTTTTTCCTATATATATATATATATATATATACAAAACGTGAATTGAGTTAACAATTTGATGGTAACTAGAAAATGATGACATCTATTTGTTGGCCAAATTTTATGACCAAGTGGATTGCTAAGTGACATATTAGCTGAGACATTTTGTTAAATTGGCCAACATGTCTGTACTACAACCACCCATAATCATAATCATAATAGAGGGTGTCGGCTGTCTTTTGGCCCAACGACATGATATGAAAATCTTAACTAAAACCCTAGGAACGATCAACGAACTATACAAGGTAGAAAAGGGGGCAAAAGTCAATAGGAATGATCGAAATTAGGGGATCCTCAAGTGGGGTTAATGTCGATTAGCTTACCTAATTTAGTATTAGTAGTAAATGTTGACTTTCTAGACTAACAAAATGACGAAACTACCCAGAAAAGAAGGAAGCTCAATTCTTACACTCCATCCCAAAAGGAATCATGAATTGATTCTAGAATAGCGGATTCTGAGTAGGGTGCATGAAAATACCCATAGACTCTAAGCTCTACAATTCCCGGGTCTGGACTCGGGAGTCGGTACTCGGGGTAGGGATTCAGGAGTAAGGACTCACGAGTCACGGATTCGCGACCTGAACCTTTCTTCGAGATTCGATTAGATCGTTCACGTCTTGGAGTTTTCTGTACCAATCAATCTAGTTGGGAGGTTTTCATTAAAAAAAATCTTCTTTGGACGCAGGTGCTCGAAGAACTACAAAAATGGTTATTGTCTCGTCTCGTTTTTCTGCTCCGTCACAGTGTCACAGTTTCATTGATGCCCACTCAAATCCTCTCCGTTCGGAGCTGAAGTCAAAATGGCTGCATCTGCATCGGTAGCTTCTTACAGATTCGTCTTCAGCGTCTCTCCCAGTTTTACTTCTCGCTTTAGGTCCCCGAATGCCTTTTCCTCTTCCTCATTCCTCAAGTCAACTCCACCATCTTTCCTTGGTGGGTTTATATCGAGAAGACCTGTTTCTGAGAGGAACCCGATTTTAATACAGGATAGGATGATCGAATTTGGTAGAATTGCTGCTCATAGAAAGAGTGATGCTGATGAGGGTTCTGGGCTTATAGAAAGAGAAGCTGTCTTGAGCAACGTGTCATCGGAGTTTTGCCAGAATTTTGTTTCTGGGGGACTGGATACGACTCTCAATCGATTGGTTAGTAGCATTTGTTCTGGGTTTTGAATATCCAGTGCCTGCTTATGTTGCTCTCCTCCACTCCCCTCTTCTCCCTGAGTTTGTAATTATGCCTTCTACTATTATAATTTGTATCTTATAATGGGTTGTTGTGGACCTTTAACTTACCATTACTGAACAAGGTGCTCATCTCTTCTGTTTGTTCACTCTGTGCTATAATACATGTTAGTAAATCAAATAAAGCGAGAAACTCTTTGGGTGAGGAAGATAACATCAATAAAGATGAATTTTTTTATTTTTTATTCTTTATGATTATTATTATTATAAATTTTTTTTTTTACAAGAAACTTGGAATCAGCTGGCTTATCCTGTTTTTATCATATCACAGCCATCTTTGCTGTTAGCATATGAAGACACCACTTTTGTTTTTTCACCATTTCAAAACACACGATGTTTGGCCTTTCCCTTGTCCTTTTAACTCATCCAATTTTGTCTCATTAATGTAAAATTTAAACAAGAACAAAATGGAAATTTTCCAACTAATACCAGCAATAGTTATGTAACTCCTGACTTGAAAAACTTACCAGGCACAGGGCCTTGTTTCTACTCTAAAGCTCCTATTAGTTCATTACCACCTGTAATCAATCCTATCCAGCCGCACCATTCCTCGTACCTGTAATTTGTGAAATCTTGGAGACTAATACAACTACTGGAACGCTATCCATATCAGGCTAGCTCATTGTGTTGCCATGACTGAGTTCTGTGGAGTCACATTTGTAAACTATATAGTGTGAATGCTTTGATACTTCTGAATAAACTATATAGTGACAGCATGTCTTGCTAGTCTTGGTCATTCCTCCTCTCAATTCAACTGAACTAAGCCTTACCCGAGCTAATGGGAACCGCCACAATAATTTTGTTTTGTCATTGATGGATGTTTTCTTTTGAATCCAGATATTTTATAGCATAGGGGAAGCCTTTGGCTGGCACTTTAAGGAAATTCTATCAAGGCTTTCATGTCAATCCTCAAGATGCTCTCAAACTCTTAGAGAAGTTTGGATCTTGACTCCAAATTTAACCCCTAACTTAGTTGGGAGCTAAGATCACCCAAACTTTTAACAAATTCTCTTGAGGGAATAGGATGCTTAAGAGCAACTATGTATGGTAGAAATATATCTCATATCACATCACAGCTTATGCATGGACTTTTGTTATGCATTCCCAACTTCGTGGGTTCTTTTCAGAAATCCCTCTATCAATATATTGATTGTTGTCTTCATTTGATTGCAGAGTAAGTGGCTAGTCACTGCTGTTTTTGGTGCTGTCATCCTTTGTAGGCATGACGCTGAATCTCTGTGGGCTGCAATGGGGAGTATTGTAAATGTCTTGATCTCAGTTACTCTGAAGCGAATTCTGAACCAAAGCCGACCCACTTCCACATTGAAGTCTGACCCTGGGATGCCATCTTCACATGCACAATCTATCTTCTTCGCTGTCGTGTTTATAATCCTATCATGTCAGTTCTTCATAATTCCTTCTTCTTTTGCTACTTTAATTTGGATTGAATATTGGGGCCTGCATTGCTGTGATTTTTCAAATTGGTGAAGTGCCTTTATTGGATGTCCTTGAGTATTCTGTTCCTTGTATGACATAAGTTAGTACCTTTGGTATTTTTTATAATGAACATGGCAAAGTGATGCAGGATAGATAGGGATTAAGTCATTTTTTTAGCTATGTGAAAAAGAAAAGGAAAGTAAAGGACCGGGGAGTGAAAACTAGGGAACATCAGAGAAAAATAATACGATTGATGGGAGCGGAAACGATTTAGGCAAAACAGCGAGGAGATTAAGGGTTTGGCTGGGGTGGATGGGATGGGATGGGGAAGATAGACTGATGTACTTGATGGTGTAATGGTAATCATGAGAGTTGGATTAGGCTTGGTCAATTGAATGCTAAAAGTAACTTAAAACCAGGATGGGGTCATGTCAAGAATGACTTTAAGAACCAGGGTTCTGCTTTAAAGAAATACGCTAAGATGTTGACAGAAATCAGATCTAAAATCACAAATCACAAAATAAAAGTCATGGAATGGAAATCATGATTCAAGAAAATAGAAAAGGTATGAAGAGGAACGGAACTTCAATTTCTTTTTCTGGTGCAAGAACTGGGCTCAGGCCAACCTTGGTTGAGAAATTGCATCAAAACAGAATAAAGTCTAATCTTAAGTAAAAATTTTATTTCAATTTAAAATCATGTTCCCTTAAGAAAGAATGGGATAGCTTAGCCTCTCCTACATTCTGTTGGAACTCTTTAAAATGGGAAAATATAGTCTTAAGACAGCCAATCCTCCTCAAAATGATTTCTGACACTTGTAACTTAAAGCTAAAAGAGTTCCTTGGTAGTATAGGAAATCATCCCAAGTGATTCAAGCCAGTTTGGTCCCTTTGGTCCTGCTGGTCGATTCCAAAAGTCCACAAGGTTCTCCATTATAGTACTGTCTATAGTTTAATTGTGACAGGCTGTTGAAACAACCCTGATTCTTGGATATTTGGATCTTGACTCAGCCACTGATTACAGAGAAATCACACCACTTGATTCATGTCAGTTAAGTCTTTTCCTCTTTCTATCCTCTGGCCACAAGGTTCTTCATAATACTGTCGACAGTTCAAATATATTTCCTTAAGTTAGAGTTAGACATTTCGTAGAATAGCACTTGGGGTCTTATACTGCTAATCTGGGCCAAGGAGAAACAAGCATCCTGTCCATGAAAATGTTTAGATATGGATTCATGATTCTTGTGTATGAAGTTTGCTAGAATTCCATTAAATTTATTGATTTTCAGATATTACTAGTTAATTATTTATTTATTTATTTTTCTAGAGGGGTTTGGGAGGTGTTGAGTGTGGAGCCCTATGGGTACTACACCACTTACTTGGGATCACCTATGTTAAACACATTTTGCAGTCTCACTATATGTAGGGCTATATCTTTATAAGTCATCGTGTTTTGTCTCTTTAAAAATTCAACCTTCGACCTAGTTCCTTGAAGGTTGCTGGCACTATATATGATACCCTATTAAAATTAACTATAAGAGATGCCTATAGGTTCTTAATATCCGTTATCCTTACATTAGGTGGATCAAAAGGGTTTCAAATTAGTAATCGCCACTATACTCAATTGCAAGTGTCCTAATGGCTGCTGTAGAAAACTTGAGAATAAGCTGTTTATTGGCCAAGTTGTATTAGTTATCCTGTTTTGAATTAGTTAATAGTCAGTTGAGTGGTATTCAGCCAGGTGAACCTAGTTGGACTTGAATACTTGTTGATACACTATTTTTCTGATATTTCTGAGTGGTTTGTCACAACTTGGTCACTTCATTCACTTGGGCATTTTTTGCTGAAGAATATCTATGATTCATGTATTATGGCCAGTTCTCTGTGTGGTGTTCTTTGAAGTTAGATGGATTTCAGTAATATTTTGATTACTATGTTTAGTGTTGAAAGTAGAGCTTAGGTTGCTGTTTTTTATTAAATAAACGTCAATACTGGTAACTGCACTTCTCAGATGTGATGCTTGGTTTTATCCTTTTTTGTGGCAGTGGTTGAATGGCTGGGGCTCAATGAAATCTCAGTAATTGTTGGAACACTTGTATTGGCTTGTGGCTCATACCTTGTAAGTGCCTAACATAGTTTCTTTTGAATTCTGATGACAAGTGAATCATTTAATTGGCTTGTCTGGTGGCTTAGCTTTCAGCCTTTTGTATTTGAGCATTTTTGGGGTGTATGATTTCTTAGAAACTGTTTGTGCCATCCCTTCTGCTGCAATTTTGAGCTCAGTTGGTTCAGGCCCAACAAAAAGTTTTCTCCCTCCTCTTTTATTTACTTGTGACAAAAGGGAAAGGATTGCAGTAAATGCACACATAAGTACATCAGTACATATGTGGTGGCTGGAATCCATACTATGCATCTCTAATTTGCAACCGTAAAGATTGGGGGTTTTCACTATTTTAAAAGCCAGAGAGGGTGAAAGCAGGAAAATGAACAGGAAAAATTAAAATGAAAAGTGTCTGATGCTGTCTATTTTTATGTCATCTGTGTTGGCAGTCATGGATTCGTGTGTCTCAACAATATCATACCATCAATCAAGTCCTTGTTGGTGCCGTCTTGGGGTCTATTTGTTCCATCTTGTGGTTTTGGTCATGGGATGAAATTGTTCTCAAAGCATTTATTTCTCTTTTGTGGGTTCGGATGGTGGTTGTAATTGTGGGTTCTGGATGTTGCTTGGCATTCTTTATATATATAGTTCGATACTGGCTTACAGAAGAACAGTGAGCTTGTTTATATGATTTGAAAACTACTAATTTGATATGTATCATTACCATCATGGTGTCGATATTTTCCAGGAGAAGCATTTGGAAATTGGAAACTAGATGGTTTCACAGTACCAATCCAAAAAATCATAAAAATAAAGCAAAGATTTACCTTGCAGGGAAGTATGCAAAAAGTTCTGTATGACATGTTGCTGTTTGAGAAACCCAAAATTTGTGCAGGCAAGAGCTAACTAGTCAGATTTAACTTCCACATTCATCCTGTTACAGACAGAACCCAGTTACCTCCGACGGGAAATTTCAATTTATTTTCTGGAGCTATGGTAAGGTTGCTTTTGTTTGAAGTGGTGAGTGGGCAATAAGGACTTGTCAGTACCTGTGTTTATCAGAAAAAGATTCAGGTGCTCTGGACCTGAATTAATCTTCGATACCAGATTCCTTAACACCGACACCAAGCCTGCGGAGAGACCTAAGAACCCTTAACATATTTATACTAATAGGGGAAAGATGCTGGCCTAGAGTTGTGGGGAAAAGATGTCCATAGTGTTCATCGAAAGCCAAGTAAACATATGAGAGGTTTGCAAGTTTAGTACTTGTAATCTTGCACAGTGAGAGTGGGCAAGTACTGGACCTGATATCCATCTGGGTTAGACTATATGCTGCTTTTGTCATCTGTGATCTGTTGCTTATTGCATCTTTATTCAGACTGTCTTTTGGATCATTCATGCTGGCCTATATGGTACATCTTTAGTACTTCATTTCATTTGAAATTAAAAGGTTATGTTAGCATGACCGAATTTGGGAACCATAATTGAGTGAAGGAAGTTTCCCTTCAATAATAGTAACTTTTGTAATTATTCCTAACATTATTCTATAATTAATTTCAGAACATTTCAAACCTAGTTATTAAATTTTACTTTACTTAACTTTGCAACCAAAATCCCTTTAAATTAAAAAGAAAAATAAAGATTACATCTGAAAGAATAATTATCAAATATGGTAAGAGTTTTAATTAAGGTACATAATCATGCATTCATGATTATCCCTTCCTTCTCTTACCAAAAGGGAAAAAAATAAAAAAGAAAAGAGTATCCCTTCCTTCTCTTTTATTGCATTGCAGCATGGAGATTTTCCTTGAACTTTCCAAGTTTTCATGGTAGTGGAGCTCTTTTGCTCCCGTTGTAATTTCATAAACTCCCCTCTTTCGTCAGGCAACGTTATCAAACAGCTGCTTGGACTCGCGACCATGCCAACATATTATACCAGCTACTAGGAAAGCAATCCAACATATTGGGAATGTGTTAGGATCCTCTGAATCACTCAACCACTTGTCACCTTTTCCATAAGAAGAAAGCCACAATCTCATTGTATCAGGCTTCATTTGCCCCCAATCTCATTGTATCAGGCTTCATTTGCCCCCAGACACTCTATAGTGAGCGGTGAGGCATCCAACGGCTAGGGTGCATGTCACTCACCGTTCACAACAGAGGATCTGGACTTGCTTCATTTTGACTACATGGAGGTATGAGTAGTCAATCTTGATTACTAAATACATGAAGTGATCTTTGGATTGAATATATGTTAAATTATAAAACTAATCAATCATAGCTCATCTTCCATTGTACAGAAGATTTTTATCATCCCTCTTCCCTCTCGAATCTAACTCTTCACATGATACATATATATTTTCAAAATCCAACGGTTGTTAAAATCTTTTGGAATTCAAATCCATTTTAACCTCCCATATTCATCAAACTTTGATGCAATTTTTTGTCTGCATTTGAAATAAAAAATATATTGAGTGACAAAAATGTAACAAACAACATTTTTCCCCCCTTGGGGAATGGCTTCTTGACACACCCAACAATGAGTCCTATTTTTTGTATCCCATTGTAGGAATTTTATAATAGGAACATGTACCAAAAAATCATTTTTGTCGCTCCGGAATGCATTCTGTACCGCATCTTGAGGATGCATATCAAACATATCCCAAAATTTCAAGCACGAAGTAATTGCACGATTATCATCACTCGTCAATCTCTCTCTCTCTCTTCTTCGGAAGCTAATAAAGTTTTCTCTAGAGTAGAGCAGATTGTTTTGATGAGGTTGATCTCTTGATAATATAAAACCAGGTTGATCTAGTAATGGCAATTTCCATTAAACTGTTAAGTTAAAGCTAAAATCCACAAGATAATCAAACCAAGCATTTCTAAGGACTGTAAGCCAAGGATAGGTTCTCGAGTAGAGTCTAATAATACTAATTACTTGGAAGTTGGAACAGCTTGATTCGCAACTCCTTTAGAGGATGTAATGTTATTGGTTCAATTCAAGATTAAAGACTGGAAATTTTGAAATTCACAAGTAGGATTCAGGTCTCACTCACAGTAAAAGCCCTCTGATCTTTGCAACCTATCAACTGCAATCGACAACCGCTACCATCTCTACAACCACTTAAATTCTCTTCTTGGAGTTCAATTCAAAGGAGAATTAAAAATGCACAATCATGGATTCATGGTATTACTTTCGAAATCATAAAAAAGTGAAAGCTGGAAGGAAGCCCTAATTATGTGAAACGACGGCTATTTCTTCTTTCCCTTGGCACCAGCTTTGGAGCGCTTGGAGGGGAGAACGATCTCACCGTACTTGAGGTTGGGGATCTCCATGATCTGGGAGAGCTCACCGAACTTCTTCCGGAACTTCTCGACCTGGTCGGCGTCAACGACCACACCCGACCGGTTGCCCAGGTAGAAGGGGTGGTTTCCCGACCAAACATCCACCACGTACTCCTTCTGGGTACCTCCAGTGGTCATCACCAGCTCCCCATTGCAGTACACCTTTGCGTCCTCGTAGAATTCCGGATGAATCTCCTTCTTCCTGCAAGTCCACTGCGGCCGCGCCTTCGTCTCCTTCTTCACCTGCGCACCATCCCAAAAAACAATATCAACTCCGCCAAATCAAGAATTCCAATTTTACTTTGATTCAACTTTAGATGAAGATTACCTTCACCGGAAGGATGCAGGGGGAGGGTTTCCTTTGGAGGAATGTGTTGGTTAGGCTTAGCGCCATTTTTGATCTCCAGTAGCCACAACTCAGAACTCTAGAAGATACGAGACTGCTGGCTCTTATCTTTCCTTACCCAGAGGCCAAAATCTGTGACTTCAGAGCTTCTTCTCTGTTTGATTTCTCCGAATTACGAAGATACCCCGTTCACCAGGCTAATTTCGGCCCATGCTCAGGCCCGGGCCACTAAGAACAGGCTAGTAGGCCCAGGCCCAGGTCCAGGTCCAGGTCCATCCGTTGTAGCTTTAAAAGGCTCCAAACGATTATCAGCTAGGGTTTCTTTGAGCGCCTCCTCCTTCTCCGGGCTAGGGTTTTACTTCTCTCGTCAGAGACTCCACAGCTTGCACTACTTCAAACAAATGGTGAGTATTGCATCCTTTTGCCTTTGATACAGCTAGTTTTGTGCTTGGTTGAGACGAGTAATGGACTTGACTCATGCGAACGTTCTTGTCTTTCTTTTCAGGCGCCAAAGAAGGAGAAGGCTCCTCCTCCATCTTCCAAGCCCGCTAAATCTGGCGGTGGTAAACAAAAGAAGAAGGTTAGAAGAAACCCTTTATCTCCTTTTGCCGCATCCGGTGATTTCTTTTTTGCTTTGTTTCTGTGTGAAAGTTGGTTTAGGCTGTCTCCTTTGATTGGTTTTATCAATCTCAGTAGGTTTTCTTAGTCACATCTGAGTATTGTGATGTTTCTAAGTGGTCATGGATTCATTAGTTGGTTCTCCATTTTTGTTCTATTTCTTTATTTTTCCGATGCTTTCCCTGCTGGGTTCTTTCTGAGTTCGCTGTTTCCCAAAACCTTTGTATAAGTTTCTAAACTAAGTTCTATCTTACTTCATTAATGTTATTAATATATATTTGTTTTTCTGTTATACAGAAGTGGAGCAAAGGAAAACAGAAGGAGAAGGTGAACAACATGGTCTTGTTTGACCAGGGTACCTATGACAAGCTTCTCTCTGAAGCACCTAAATACAAGCTCATCACTCCTTCCATTCTGTCTGACAGATTGAGGGTAATACTGTTTGTTGTTTTAATCATCATTGGCTTAATATCTGCAAATCCTTGTTTCCTAGATGTGATGATCTGGGTCAAATTATCGGTTATTCTGCAATCAAATTATACATCATTGGATCTACATTGAGTTGTGTTGTAAATATTGAAAACTCCATGCTATAGATGGTTAAGTGTCACGATCGTAGTGATTAGTTGTGATTGCTTTTGCTTTCTGGCTAATGTGAGGTTACCAAACTTCTGTTTAAATCCCTTCTGCTGCAATATTTCACAGGAAGGAGGCCCTAAGTTCTGTTATTGATGATGGCTATCGCACTGGAAAAGCATCCAGTTAAATGCAAATCGTTGCTTGAATTATTAACTTTTATTTGTTTCAAATTGTACTTTTCTTCTGTCTTTCATATTTTCTGGCTTTAGCACAAACTTACTAACTGTTCATAAAATACTGCCATTTTTTATAATTTAGGGGAAAAAAAGAAGATCATGAGCCTAAAACTGATGGTTGAGGAAATTGAGGATGGTGGGATTAATGTTGTGACAGAGGTTAATAGCTACGTAACAATAATGTGACTGATGTTAAAGTGGTAGAAATTTTAGAACATTAAATCACAGATTTAGTGGTCATCCTGGGAACACTTGGTAGACTTATATTGATGATGTATGCATTTCTGGGGTGTTCTAAAGACTCATTGTGTGGAGCAGTTCTTCAATGACTTTCCAGGTGGCTAATCATTCTGAATGGGGTATAGTGAAGCCTTTCAATTTAGTGGATGAAACTTTCATTTGACTCTAGTTTTTAACTTCTGTACAATTATTTTTTTTTCATTGCTCCTTTAATTTAGCTGATCAGATTCATTAAGATGACTTGGGAAAGTGCTTATAGATGCTAATTGCACAATGGGGAAATGTTTCCATGTAGTAAATTGATTGTCCCTGGGAATTTCTACATGTTAAAGAGTTGGCCCTGTGAAGAAAAATTTTATGTTGCACATTGATCTACTCTTATGTTTCTTACCCAACCATGTAGTTTGACTTTGTTGAGCGTTCTCACATGGATTTTGGTTTTTATGCTTCACTTTCAATTTTAACTTAATTCCTTACTGCTTTCTACTCCAATTGATATAATATTTTAAGATTATCCAACTTGTGTATGTAAACCTTTTTCACAGCATGATTGTTGATATTAGTCTTGACTTGAGAGGTAGGTGATCAAATTTATACAATGGAAGAGCTTTGTTCCTGAAATTTTATGTCTAAATCACACTTCTGGACATTCCCAAATGTAAATGGAGGTTCTATATGAACTTACAAGCTTGTGCATATTTCCATAATTTATTACTTATTGAAAGAATAAGTGTATTTTGTAGCTTGTAAGGGTGCCATGTTTCCATTATAGACCTCGTATTTGTAACTTTTTGCTACTGCTTGAGATTTTAATTATTGGATCCCATTTTCCTTGTTAGTATTTTATTTTCTAAACCTTTGGAGAAGCAAATTCATTGTGTTTGCTCACTTATTTGATGTATTTGCCAGATTAATGGGTCGCTTGCACGGAGAGCAATCAGGGATCTGATGGCAAGAGGCTTAATAAGGATGGTATCTTCTCATTCAAGTCAGCAGATATACACTAGGGCAACCAACACTTAGATTTTCTCTGTCCCTTTAAAAGACATCAAATTTTGCTTTAGCTTAATTCTTTTTCCCCCATTCATTGGCTACAAAAGGTGAAAACATTTTGAACGAGTGTTGCTGGAAACAGCAGCTCCTGCTGATCATGTTGGATCGTGTTGACTTGGGAATCTTGACATTGAGCTTATTATGATTTCCAGTGAGGTTTCATTACTTGATACTTGGCATGCATTTGGTTGATTGTGTTTCTATGGTCTTAGCCTCTCTTCTGGTGCTTTTACTAGTCTTCTACAATTTATCAATGTGTAGGTTCTATGATTTAATCTCCAAATCGAGCTCTGGTGGTCTGGCATTAGCTGGAAGATGATTTGGTTGTGCCGACAATTCTCAGTCTAGGGTTTCTTGGCGTGAGTTTGCCATGTTGAATCAGTTGCAATCAGTATTATAACGAGTACCGATCTGAATTGGCTGATTCACGACTCATGATTCATTTATCTGATTACTGAATTTGTTTTCCATGAGGATGATAGATAGAAAGTTCTCTTACTCCCATGGAGAAGATTCACTCATGAAGCAAAAGCTATTAGTATGCTCCTCCCCTTCTCTCCTACCTAGTTAGAGGGGCATTCCGAGTCCTCAACTGGAAATACCCCTCAACCACAAACACTTAGCCTAGCAGTCAGAGTTTGGCTTAGCGCTGATCTAACAGCTCATGGTGCGGTGTCTCTATAGTGGTTGGTAGAATCAGTCTTTGGATCTGTGTTTAGATACATGTCGATTGCCCAGATATGTATTTTGGGTGATCAGTGTTCAGAAGAGGATCTCAAACCGTACAGAATGCCCTATGAATTAGGCTAGGTTCGGAGGCCTTGGCCTAGAAATGGGATAGCGGTTTGTAGGCCAATACTAAACTTTGCACTCATTAGAAAATGCGAAGAAAAGAATACAATCGAAGGTGATACGACGATTGGAGCCTTAAAATTTTTATGTGGAACAATTTATTTTGTCCCAGAGCTACCCTGCTCCAGAGACATGCGAAATGATCATCTCTCCTAGGGATGCATGAGCCCTAAGATACATGCCCCTATATCTAACCGTAGAGGGAGCTTTAGGACAGAAAATATAAAATACCTGCCCATTTGATATATATATATATATATAGCTAATTGTGAGATTCTTGCATCCGAGGTAGGGATTGACCATATCAACCTCCTTTTACAGTCAAAACGAAGCTTGATACAGGATGATATAGGGTTGGGTGATACAGTAGATCCTAACACCAATTATTAAGAGAGAGATGATGGGGGAGATTCGAAGTATATTCCTCCCTATTATTTATTGTAGGCTGTTTAAGGGTCTGTAGATTCAGACCTCTTTTTCTATTGTGTTGATTTGTGGTTAGGTCTAAAACCACGACAAATAAAAGTAGGGAGAGATAGAAGAAATGACTAATCAGAAATCCACTCGTTTGGGTGACCCTCCCCAGACAATCTCCAGCATTAGGTACACCCTTTATCTTTCAACTTAAGAACATTATCAAGTTATATTCTTGGTCCCAACCATTCCAAATAACTATATCAAATTCCCCTTGGTTGATGATATTAAGTTATTAACTAGCATTGAAATTCTCAAAAAAA
>NW_024868115.1:170563-194320 GCF_013358625.1 Macadamia integrifolia
GAACCGATAAAATCGGTCGGATCGAACCGATAACAATCCGGATCGAATCGAACCAAAGCCTTATTAGTTCGGTTCGATTTCGAGTATTGTAACCCCAAAACCAAACCGAATCGCACCGAAAACCGGATGAACCCGAAACCAAACCGAAATCGGCTCAAAACCCAGACCGAAATCGAAACCAAACCGGTAAGAAACCGAAACACTCCAAAATTCATTAAAAAAATCAAAATTTGAATAGTTTTGTATACATTTGTATGGAAAATCGAATCCAAACTAGACCAAAAATCAAAACCAACCCGGTTACAAATCGATTTAAGAAACCGAAGTTCAACAATTCATCATTTGGTTGTTTCCTAATGGCTCCATACCGGTTTAAAAAACCAATCCAAACCGAAATGAACCTAATAAATCCAAATCGGTACCAACCCGAACCCAAACTGCACCAAAGCCAACACCGGACCGAAACCGATAAATCCTTATTGGGTCGGTTTCGGTCACTTCCAAACTCATATCGAAACTGATGGAATCGGACCGAAACCGCACCAACCCGGACCGTTGACACCCCTAGCCACAATAGGTCGGAGTTGAGACTTGAGAGTGAAAGGGAGAGAGGTGATACAAAAGTACTCTACGTCTGACTCAATTATTCCTACGTGTAGGGCCAGTTTCGTACAGATTCCAGATATGAATAACTGCCGTCCATGTGGTGGTTCAAAACTCTAGGAGTGACCGCCACGTCAGCTATAGCCTGCAAGCATTCACAATCAAAATCTGGTTTCATCGTCCCCTTCAACAGAGTCTCCTGTTTTTTCTGAAGTTCTAAGTTGAAAACCCCCATTTCATCCAAAAATAAATAAATAAATAAATTGAAACCCCGAAGCCCCCAACTCATGAAAAGAAAATTGAGGTGAAATTATATGGCCGGAATCACTGTTAAAGGCGAGGACTGAGAAGAGGATACATCTTGAAGCCTTAACATTCGGATTTCTACTTTCTTCACAACCAAATCCCCATACAAATTTCTATTAATTTATGCATATTAATCTTAGATTACGTAGAACTTTGGGAAGAGATCCTTTCTAATCTCTGATTTACTCAAAGAATAAACGAATATAAAAGAGAAACCCAAAAAAAAATTCACAATTTTGTATTATTTTATGGCCCGAAAAGGACAGAAGTTTGTCTTCAAATGGGTGTTACCCTTCCCCCCAACTCCCAAGTGCCATCGAAGTCTCTGGATATCATATCGGACTAGTTGCTGCACAGACTTCAGTTACCAGCAAACGTTGAAAGTTAGAGAGAGAGAGAGTTTTAAAAGATTTCCCCTGAGTCAAGAGTCAGAGTCACAAGTCACAAGCCGATAAAACTAACCATCGGCTTCCACAGTCACGCATTTGGTCCTCCTTATTCTGGACTATTCAGTAAAGTGAAGGGACTTCGATCACGTTCCTCACATACCCATTTCCCTTCTCCTGAAGTTTTGGTGGTTCACATCATCTCTGGTTTTTGAGGAGTTTGTTACTTCAATATTACTTGCGTTTTTTGAGGTTCTCTCTCTTCAGCTCCTATTCTATTTTCGGGTTCCTCTTTTGAATTCTATATCATTTCAAGTGACACCTGGAATCGCTGTTTCTGTTTTTTGGCCTTTTAGTTTTGGAACTTCTCCGTAATCTGTGTTCAGAGATCCTACTTTACTGGACTTGGGGTTGAAGGTTTTTCCTGGGCTTCTATCGTTCGGGCTTCTTGTTTCCCAGGATCGTACTAACAGTGAAGCTACTGCGATAATGGATCCTTGCTCTGCGACCTTGAAGACCAATGCTCCTGTGGTGCGAGCTGGGAAAGGAGGTTTTGATGATGGGCGTCATGGGTTCTGGGGAGAGAGGATTAGGGGTAGTCTTAAGAACGGATTTTGTGATATCAAGTTGACGAAGAGTTTGATGACTGAAAATGAGAGTAAAAAGATAAAAGCTGGTGTTGCTTACTCTGTTCTTACAGCCGATGTCAACAAAGAGGCTCTGGTAATTGATCCTATTCTCCTCCTTCAATAAGCTATTGTGTGAATATTGATTATCTGCAATGCCCAACCATTTTCAACTCTAGTCAAGATTCAAAATCCTCATTGTGGCTCGTTTTTTTTTTTTTTTAAATTTATTTATTTATTTATTTTTATGGGTTGTTTGTAAAATTCTTCTAGTTTGTGATGCAGTTTTCTGATACTCCACTCTTTTTTTCTTTTTGTGAAAACCTCAGACCTTTCAAGCACCGGTATTTGTGAAGTCGAAAGGGGACCCCAAGAACGTAGCTTCGATTATATTGGGTGGAGGGGCCGGGACTCGTCTTTTTCCTCTTACCAGCCGAAGAGCTAAGCCAGCTGTAAGAAAATACCTTTAGATGCTTCTGTCCTTGAAATATACTTCGATCCTTTTGAGGGTTGATTAGTTCAACCTTTTAGATGAGTTAATAGTAGGTGTCTGCAAATTTGGGTTAGGTACAGACCTGATGGACGGCCTATACTTCCCAAGTTGCAGGTTTCTGTTCCAAAGATTATAGATTGTATGATTTCTGTTTTATTTGCAGGTTCCAATTGGGGGTTGCTACAGGCTTATTGATGTCCCTATGAGCAATTGCATAAACAGTGGCATCAACAAGATTTTCATCATGACCCAGTTCAACTCTGCTTCCCTTAATCGTCACATTGCTCGCACATATAATTTTGGTAATGGTGTGAACTTTGGGGATGGTTTTGTAGAGGTATTGATTCGTTGCTTCTTGCTCAATTCTAAAAATGCGAAGAGAGATCCAGTTTTAATTTTATTCTGATGAAAGCCTATGTTACTTCAGAGATGTCTAGATCAAAAGGGAAAAGTAAAGCTGAAATTTGTCTTAAAAAGACTAGAACCTGGGTGCTTATAACCCATGGAAGTTTTCTCCCTGAAAATTTAATTTTATTCTTTGGTAGGAATTTAAAGATAATAATTTTCCTCTTAACATTCTTGTTCCCCTCCGTTCATGAATTTAAATCAGTTTTTTCCTGAGAACAGGTTCTGGCCGCCACTCAAACACCGGGAGAAACAGGAATGAAGTGGTTTCAAGGCACAGCTGATGCTGTTAGGCAATTTATGTGGGTGTTTGAGGTTAGTACCTGGAATTTTTTATTAAAATCAACAAAATCTGCTAACGGAAACTTATATATATATATATATATATATATATATATATACACACACTACAAGCAAATAGTTCTGATGCAGTTTGAGTGCTTCATGTAGGATGCCAAGAACAAGAATGTTGAGCATATTCTGATATTGTCCGGTGATCATCTTTATAGGATGGACTACATGGAATTTGTGCAGGTATCCCTTTCCTTTCATCAAAGTATATTTTTGATACTTTTACATGTTTAAGAATTTTACTTAAGTATATATATTTGAATTTGCAGAAGCATATTGACACAAATGCTGATATTACAGTTTCTTGTGTACCCATGGATGACAGGTAAAGCTGTTGTACTTGTTTTCCTTCAGTTCAAGGCTTCAAAGTATTCTCCCTTTATGCGCACGCACGCGTGTGCACGAGCGCGCGCGCGTGTGTGTGTGTGTGTGTGTGTGTGTGTGTGTGTGTGTGTTGGCTTGGGATTGTTCATATGAACAAATCCTATTTAAGTAGACTAAGCATGGGTATGAATAGTTAAAAGGGAGAGGCTGACCCATCCCATTATCAGATTATGTATTAGCTTATTTGGAAATTGTGAAGTTGAAGTCTTGGAATTTTGTTCATGTTAAATGATTTCCTTTTATTCCCTCGTTGCTCTTGTTTCTGGTGGTTCATCTCAATTTGGTCTGTCATGCTGCAGCCGTGCATCAGATTATGGGTTGATGAAGATCAATAACACTGGACGTATCATCCAATTTGCTGAGAAACCCAAGGGTTCCGACCTAAAAGCAATGGTAGATATATCCACCCCTCTTTTCATTTTGAGAATATTGGCAAGTTTCTTAATACAGCGAGAAAATTGAGAAGCCGATTAGTATAATAGTCTTATTTGATCATAATCTATATTACATCCTAGCTAGAGTTTACACAACTTTTGTTTCCTTGATTTACATGGCAATTTTTTAATCTTTATTCTTAATCAAGGCACAATTTATGAAGGATTCTTAAATATTTGCTCAAATTTTCTTTGAAGATTTCCTAGGAAATACCAGTTCCATCAATAAATGCGTTTCTTTGCAACTATGCTGTCAAAAATCAAACAGCCGCTCAACCATCATTACTTGACGACTTAACATTAACCCACCTAGCACTTGATTGTCCTAATCTAATTAATTATCTTTCTTGGTGCACTGCAGCAAGTCGACACCACTATTCTTGGGTTGTCTCAGCAAGAAGCCATGAAATCTCCTTACATTGCATCAATGGGAGTCTATGTATTTAGAACGGAGGTTCTACTGAAACTTTTGACAGCGAAATATCCCATGTGCAATGACTTTGGGTCTGAAATCATTCCATCTGCTGTGAAGGAGCACAACGTCCAAGTGAGTTCTTCCCCAATTCTATATGTCATAATATTTGGTGGGCAAGGTTAAGTATGCAAACCGTGAGCTTCTTGAGCAACTACAACCATTAAGTTTGCAAACCTTGATCCCTCTTCTTTGGGTACCGTTTGGTTGAAGCTTAGTTCTGTTTTGAATCTTTTCATGCTCCTTATGCATTAATTGTTAATTTTTTTTTTAATACTCCTTGTGCATACATATCTACCAGTGTGCAATGTGATTAAGGATTGAATCTGATGTGCCTCTGAATGCCTTATCTTGACAGGCATATTTATTCAATGACTACTGGGAGGACATTGGAACAATCAAATCATTCTTTGATGCTAACTTAGCCCTCACAGAGCAGGTCCTTCACATAACCACTTGAGTGTTTTTTGTCTGATGCAGTTGAGCCGCCAAAAAAGTGCATTGTTTGCAATTTATGTTGGGAGTAGACAACAGAATTCTGATGTCCTCTATTTTGTTCTTTTCTGCATGGTTTCATGGATGACATCCATAAACTTACACTTCATCTTTGATCCAGCCTCCTAAGTTTGAGTTCTATGACCCAAAGACACCTTTCTTCACGTCTCCACGGTTCTTGCCACCTTCCAAAGTTGACAAATGCCGGGTATGATGATGTATTTCGGATCTGTTTGACGCTTCAAATTTAGTTCATGCTTCTCATTGTTCAGTTGGGTCATGCAGATTATGAATGCAATCATTTCTCACGGGTGCTTCTTGAGGGAATGTAGCGTCCAAAACACTATTGTAGGTGTCCGCTCACGTTTAGAGTCTGGTGTTGAGCTTCAGGTAAGCGACCATAGTTCATATACAGTTTTTTCCTTCTGAAACCAATGTTCATGCACCGTTCTTTTCTCTTCCCGTCAATGCCAATAGAAACCGAGCACAAAACTACTACTCTCAGTTCTGTTTCTGATGAAAGGTTGAATCCAACAATAAGCAAGTCTCATTATAACTATGCAAGGAAAGTCCCACTTCAAGACATAAAATCTGTGGATAACAAGGCACTTAGCGTCTCTGCTATATATTGAATTGTCAATGTGGAAATGATATTGCAGGATGAGTGCAGCTATTTCCAATATGGAAGAACACTTCTAACAATCTGATTTTTTTGGGGGGGGGGTGAATGGTGGGAAATGCATTGCTTCATGTTCAGGATACTATGATGATGGGTGCAGACTATTATCAAACTGAAGCTGAAATTGCATCTCTGATGGCAGAGGGAAAAGTTCCAATCGGTGTTGGACAGAATACCAAGATTAGGTGAGACTTGGACTCAACTACACCTGCAAATGTCTAGGTCCTCCAAACCCAATAAATGGGATCTAACAGTCATGTTACATGCTTACATAATGTGCATAGAGTCGGACATATTTTTTGATTGATTCAGGATGCTGCTACATGCCAGAGGTGGGGATTTCAAATTTTCTAACAGTATTCCATGATTTTTTTTTTAAAAGGAATTGCATAATCGATAAGAATGCCAAGATAGGAAGAGACGTGGTCATTGTGAACCAAGATGTGAGTATTGTTGCTATCTCAACACTCAACAAGAATTTCTTTTATTTTTATATATTCAAAACTTCCTTAGGCTCTAGTTGATTCAGTGGTAACTAATTAATAGCGATTGTCTTAAAAGCAAAAGGAAATTTTTGAGGCCTAGAGCATTACAATTATTTTACTGAAACACAATTCAAAATTTTGATCTTGTGAGTAACAGTCACTCATTTTGATAATGTGTGTCCATATACCATTCTTAGGATGTTGAAGAAGCAGATAAGCCCAATGAAGGATTCTACATAAGGTCTGGAATAACTGTTATATTGAAGAATGCAACCATTAAAGATGGCACAATCATTTAAAGTCCTCAACATCCCCATGGATTTTCTCATTGAAGATGAGTTTGGAGCGGACAGAGAGAGCTGTTGGAGGAAACTTATGGAGGTTTCATCTTTATGCCACTTAAAATAAGATGGAAGCTGCACCACTCTTTTGTGTATATAAGGAAATCCCTTTTTGCTAGAAGAGCTTTCAATATTGTACTAGATTGGTTATGCTTCTAGATAACAATAAGGGCTGCAGCATGCTTGCTTGGGCTCTTGATCAAGTGACAGCTTTTGCTCATCTATATAGCCTTCTCTAGTTTCAGTAACTCATAATGGATTAAAACAGGTTAATGTGGTACATGGTTACTGAGGTTGTGGCCTTGTCCTGTGAGGGAAACGTTATACTTCCTGTCTGAATTAGATTGGATCAGCTGTGGTTCTACTTGAATCCAATTCATTGACAGCCCTACTCAAGGGATGTAATGATTCCTAGTCCAGGTAAAAAAGCCAAGGAAAGGATTAAAGATCAGGTGATTCAATGCAAGAGCTGGTCTCAGATTAGTTAATTCTACGATCCACTATTTGAGGAATCATATTGACTCAGTCATTGACCAAAAGCTTCCCTTTTCTTCCTCTTTCCCCCCCCCCCCTTGGAAGGAATTACATCCAACTTGGTAGGTAGAAAATGAGAAACAATATCATATTTTATGAGACTTGTGCCATTACATTTAGGAGATTGATACATTACAGGTGATTTGGTAGTTCAATCGGATTGTAAAACTCGAATTTGGCCCCCATAGCCATAATATTTCAGTAGAGCTTCATCGTGCCGCCAGTTCTCTTTCACTTTCACTTCCACCTGTTCAATTGAAATACTCTGTTATTCAATAGCGAAAGTTAATGTACACAGGCGGGCCTGAGGCTAGTGTTAGTATGCTAATGCAGATCTCAAAATGCATTTTAACAAATCACTCTAGTGTTATACTGGGATAGTGGCATTAATAAATTAGGGGACTCCTACCTCTCTCTCTTCCCCCTTTCCATCCTCTTTCTTTCTTTTTTTTTCTTTTTTTTTTTTTTTTTTTCACTCAGGGTGTTTGGATCTTTGATCCGACTAGTCCCTGGGGTCACTATGATACTGCTTACACAGGACCGGGTCAGTCCGAGATGGAAACTCTCGTGCGGTGGCCCCCAGAAGTTAGGTGCAACGGCGAAGGTTTGATCACCGGGAAAAAAAAAAAAAAAAAACAAGGAAAAAATGGAAGGGGCAAATTGGAAACCAAGGAAACAAACCAGTCTCCCTCTTTCTGTGTATGGGAGATTTTTACTGTACACAAATCCAGACAAAAATAAATAAAATTTTGTTAAGTTGCACACCTCTAGGTAAACTTTCTTCTGCAAGAAATCTTCAATATCAAGCCTTGCAGCTGTAGCCAATAATTTTAGAGCCCTCCCTTCCTGCATTTACAAGGGAGAAAAGAGGCATCAGACAACCATATCCAATCAGTTATGCGATATAGTCGGTGGCTTATGCAGATAGATATGCATCTACATCACAAGTAGAAAAGGCACATTACAATGGGTTGACACAGAATGAAGCCCCACCATATCCAAATGAACCAGAAAAGCGCTAGACACTTACTTTACCAATGAGAATGATCTTTTGCGAGTTTTTCTCAACAAGTATCTCAACTTGAATAAAATCTTTTGAAGTTGGTCTAGTTTTGTAGTTCACCACATTGACCTGTAGATTGCAAGAAAAATGAGAATCCCAATTTCTATAAACATATTTAGCTAAAAAGGAGCTAATTGCAAAAGCACTCCAAGGATAGTTGAAGTATATCTCAAACAAATCATAATTTCCAAGTCAAACTGAATATACCTGACATGAATATGGGACTTCATTACGATATTGCATAAATATTTTCTCTCTAACGATTTCAGCTAGGAAGAATCTTTCTGGGTGCTCACTGGCAATGTCCTGTAAACGTAATGGAAATAAGGGTCCCCACAAACTGTTCAGACTTCAGAGACTTCATCTTTAAATACAGAATTGCAACGAAAAAACTCCAGTTAAGAACCATGGAAAAATATGAAGGTGACATTAAGGGGAACAACTTATTTTATAACCAAGGTAACATGTGTCAATTGTCATTCAGATCTTATCCATCCATCATTTCAGATTCAGGTTGAGTAGCTCAACTTTATAAATTTATTCCCATTAACCTAGAATTATTTTTTATATTTAAGCTTTAAATTCAGAGTGAAGAGTCTAGATAAAGTAGAGTAGGGCTTCAAAATAAGGAAAATATATGTAACAGTCCCACCCTGCCAAGTCAAGGTTTAGGTTCAGGTTTAGCATTTTAACCTAGTCAATGTAATTTAGTACTTCTTTTTGGATGATCAGGGCTTTATGTTGATTTTGATATTTTCAGTAACATAGTTTTTTCCATTTTTTTGGGGGTAAATAGTGATAAATTTTTTTGTGAATCCTGGTTTTACTATAGGATATTAAGAGTTTCAGTTTTTACTTAAGTTCTCAGTAGTCAGTACCAGTTAACTTCAACTCTTAGGGTATAAGTTGCACTTTTTTTGTGAAATGTATCTCATAAGGTTTTATGCCACACAGTAGGATGGTTAAAAGAATAATTGAAGCAAGGCTTCCACATGAAACCTAGGAGAACCATTGGTGCACTTCTCTCCTCTTTTAATTCTCTATTCTTCTTGTTTCTTCTAAGGCCCTCTTTGGTATCATTTTTCATTTTTATTCTTGTTCACAAAAACAGTTTTGGTTGCATTTGGTATCATTTATGGAGCTTGTTTCTATTAAAAAAAAAATTGACAAAACACAAAAACCAAAAAGAGATCAAGAGTCATTTTTGTGTTTTGTTCAAAATTGATTTTTAGTTATTTTTGCGCTGAACTTTAATGAGCACGTGCTTAAAGTCCCAACATGGAGAGGTAAAGTAGTCATTTGCTTTATAATTAGAATCCAAACCCCTTGCCTCCTCTTCTTCAGTCCAAAGTGGATAAAGAGAGACATAAGGAAGATGGGTGAGGGAACATCTCTTCACCCATGTCTTCAAAAAACCATTTTGGACATAGGGATACTAAACTAAATCACAAAAAAAAATAAAAATAAATAAAATTTTGTCAAGTAGTCATTAATGATTTTTGTTAAGTAAAAATCAAAAAGAAAAATGATACCAAAGAGAACACTCTCATAGTCTTGTTATTCTTATTTCCTCCCTAATATTTAATTTTTTTTCCTGGCTTTACCTAAAATCTTCTAAACCTGATTTCATTTTTCCACTTTTGCATTTCTAAAACCTAATCACCACCTTGCAATAGAGATACAACAACAATCATTACCTTAATCCCTTTTCCCACCACCATTATACTGATGCAAGTAGACTTCAAATCTTGCAGACAACAAGCCCAACTAGAGCTACGAACATAATTTGTGGCAAATAGAAGAAGAAGGAGAAAAAGATAAGGCTTGTTCACCATGAAGAAAGTAAAGTTTTGCCATCAAACCACTAGGAAGAGAACCATCCCTTAACATGCTAAAAAACCTAAACTATTCCACTCAAAATATGCTCATTACAATGCTTTATATAGTTGATATGTACGTTCATTAATTTGAATCTAACTAATATGATTCAAGTAACAATTTAGCAACCACCATGACTGCTTAACCCCTTGGTTCACAGGTTGGCAAAGAATTGAGAAATTTTCCACACTTAACGACAGCTGAAGTATTCCAAATTGTGTTGGCATTTAATAATACAAGACCAAAGTTTCCCTTAACCAGTTGAAAATCTTCAACTACAAGCAGGCTCAATATCAGAAACCAAAACAAATTTGTAAATTCAATAGACAGTTGAAATCTCAAATGACATCCTATAATTGTACTTTCATACTTAAATATCTCATAAAGACAAAAAATTTTTAAGAGAGTGTATTTCATTAATGAAATGACAAAGCGGAAAAAAATACACATGGCTGTACACAAAAACAAGAAGAGTAGCCTATCAGGTACCTTTGGATAGTAAGCAGGCCCAACAGGGAGTTTTGACAGTATCCATTCCTTCACATCATCCACTCCGTGACCATATTTAGCACTCACAGGTATGACCTCCTCAACATTAGTGAATTTCTCGTACCACTGCAGGGACTTTGTTACCACTTTTCCATTTTTTTTCTAAAGATGTTGAATCTAAATAAAACAAAATATGAACTGCATGTAACAACTACAACAGTTCAGCAACATGCATGGGATCAGATCCACCAGCCAATGATTCCCCAGAAGCCCTTAACCAAAAGCTGACTTGACCCAATCCAATACGTTAACAATCTGTAACAAGTTTCACTTCTCGGATTGTTATAAACGATAACCAACTATTCGGTAAAGTAGAAGTCGCAGAAGATCCAACTTTGATGGTTCTCAATGTATATGTGTGTTATATCGACTTCTACCTTTTGGATATAGAGATCCATATCTTCAAGTTCTTAAAAGGGAAAAATAAAAAATGCCAACTCTGTTTGCTTTCTAGAAAATATAAGGTCTTTCTCAATGTCAAACTACTGATAGAATTTCATTGAGCACTAACCTCCAGTTTCTTCGCGATCTCACCTGCCTTAATTAGGTCCTTCTTATTCAACACCAACAAAGTTGGTACCTTCTCTTGGATACTTCCAACCCCTTCTTCAAATATCTCGTCAATCTAGAAACAAATGAGAACACTTTAGAAAAGGAAAAAGTGTTACAAAAATAACTCAGCCAAGGAAGCATACCTCTTGAGGCACTTTACATGCATCAACAACAAGAAGTACACAGTCTGCATTAATAGCTGCACTGCGAACGTTGTTCATCATCATATCATCCAACTTGTGCATCTTCTTTCCTATAACACCAGGTGTGTCATAGAGTATCATCTGCACGCGAGCCCATAACTCAGATGAATAAAAATATTACAGAATCCACCACAGAGAGGTTCACTTAACTTAGTTGCATGAAATAGAAGCACTGGATCCTAGTAAATGATATGGGAATGAGTTAGAATCATAGATGATAAAAATAAAAGAGGTTCTCATACATTATATATTAAAAGTCAACAAAATGCATATATATTCACAGAAATTTTAAAAATAGAACAGAATTCAAACAGCTCACACCAAATAGTTGGAATAGGATTCATTCTGTGATTTGCCACGTACATCTTACCAGCCTTAGCTGTTACAATTATCAGAAAAAGGTAAAATGAGATGGTGTCTAAGATGATTGACATACCAAGGTGTCTGAAAGTTGGTAAGAGGAATGGAAAAAAATTTAGCTGAAACCTCAGAGAATTTGGGTGGGTAAGTAACAATAGAATCTAAATGTTATCCAAGTCCTCTTTCCAGTTGACCCAAATGAACTAGGATGATCCTACAGTCACCAAGTCACTGTTAGTTCTGGACTTTATTATATAGTTTTAGTACCATTTTCTGTCTCCAGGCTTGTATAGTCAGCTAGTTGCATGATGACTTTCTCCATATCAAGTCTTCTCACGTTTGGATTTATAAACTAATTTTATACATAGCATGTGCATTTATCTGGTTCACAATTTATACAATGGAGTCTTTATATTTTTCCTAGTCAGATCTATAATCTAATTGTAACATGAAACAAGGAAACCTTGAAGTTTTTCAAGGTAACAGATTCCACAAGAAAGTAATTATTGTTGAAAGCAATGCACCTGGTAATCAGGGCCAGAACATATACCAAGGATTCGATGCCTTGTGGTTTGAGGTTTATCAGTAACAATTGAAAGCTTTTGACCTATCATTTGGTTTGAGAGTGTACTCTTCCCGACATTAGGCTTGCCCAGCACGGCAACATAACCTGCATTTATTTCTCTGAAATTAAGATAACTTTGAGGAGACACCCAAATTTTCATAAAAGTTAAGCATGAATAAAGTTCAAGAACAACTGCTAGTGAAACTCAATGTGACAAAGAATAACTGATGTAACAAACTAGAGAAACAACATATTAGCCCAAATTTTATTTTCTGCTATATCACATGGTCTCTTGATAATAGTAAAGGTACTGGTGGCAGAAAGACGATTCAACGCTACAAGAAAATCACCACCACAAAGCTGTACCAGTGGAAACCTCAAAGAAAGCTACTTTCCCTAGTTGCATCCTAGGTTTCAACCCTTCATTGACTCTTCCATCCTTACTAGATTTATGGAATCCTGAGCAGATTATCATCATTTTCCTTAATTTCTTTAGTAAACCCTAATCAAGAAGACAAGAACTTTATTTCTCAATTGCCTACCTCAATGAATTTCAAAACCAAACCTAATCTTTTCAACCTCCTAATTTTGTAGGGTCACCATATTATATCAATAAGTAGCTGGGATAGGGCTCCATGGAGTCGAGCCGAGCCGAGCCGTGTTGACTCAGTCACAACATCAGGGATGGGTTTAACTTCTGTCATCCTATTTTTGGTACGTCTAAGGTAGATTGTGAAGTAACTATTTGTTTTCATCATCAAACCCACTACCCCATCAACTGTTTAAGTTGTTTCGTCATCAACCAGTTGATCATTACTTGAAGCAACTTACGTTATATAAAAAGAAGATGTTCTTTGAAGGATTATACAAAGGCGAGGCTATAAGATAAGAGTTTTAGTGGATTCTGAATGTTCCTTATCCATTAAAAAGAGGAGAGACGCGGGTTGCATATTCGAATTACAGTTTGTTATCCACATGAAAACGATAATTCCCATAACATAAACCCTGCCATGATTACATGTCAAACTAACAAATGACCATAGAAAACTTGGAAACAAAAAACAGATGAAATAAAAGGGAAAAGAAGATTAACCGCTTCGATGGTTAGGATCAGCCTCAAGGTTGAGTCCTTCAATATCATAGTCGTCGAACAAACTCAAGTTCCTGTCTGGTTTATCACTTAAAGACAATAAAGAATGTTCGTCGGAGGAGCTCGTCCTCGCTCGGTACTCAATTTCTTCTTTGAAATTTCCCATCCTCGAAATCCGCTTCTCCAACAGGACCTCTCGATTTCGCGTGCCGACCAAAGTTTCCCGTGAAGAAGGGTTTCCCGTCGTCGAACGCGGAAATAGGACCTTATCTTGAGGACGATGAGATGAATAACAAAAGACATTGTCTCCCGGAAGAGTAGTTGCACGGATATGTAGAGCCACCTCCATTGGATTCAACTTTGGACTTCGGAGCGCCAAACGTTCTATTATCTCTTCCAATTTACTCATCGTTTGGGTTAGAACCAGGTTTTGTGAAATCGGTCCGGTCGATTTGGTCGGACCAATTTGTAATTACGTTTCAGGTACCAATTCGGATCCTGATTACCGGTTTTTAAACCTAGGTATGGAGCCCCACCCACCACACCCAAATATTTTTTTTTTTTAGGAAGTGTTCTTTGTTTGGAAACGTGGCTCTTATGCCTCAGCAGTTCAGCACCCCTTTAGGTTTAATCTACTGGGGCAAGAAGGTCATTCTACAAGGATATATATAGAGAGATAGACAGAAGGGTAGAGACATGGGAGCTGATCTGATGCAGGATACACCAATAGCACGGGTCAATGGGTAGACATACAAGAAGACCTTCAATGCACACAAAGGGATTTTCTATTCACCATGGGTGTACAGAAACTTGGCCTTTTAATATTGTCTTCAGTCCAAAAAAAAATGAGTAAAACTACAAAAGAGCCCTCCTCCTCAAACCACAATTTAAAATTAAACTGGCCAAACCGATTAAGAAACCATTAAATTTGTCCATATACGAGTAATTAGTTTTTCACTCTCATGAGTAGTTGAGTTAAGCATATACTCTTTACCAAAAAAGAGTTGCTTTCTTTTCTTTTGGTTGGGGGTGGGGGGTTTGGTAAATAAAGCATATACTCTGTTTTTTTGGTAACAAAATAAAGCATATACTGACTTACTGACTCGTATTAAAATGGGCCATTAGATTTTGACTAGTTTTATCATATATCTTACTTGGACCAAATATATGGGCTAAAGAAAATAAATACACCCTCTAGGTTTATTCGATTGATGATTTGGTCTTCAGATCAAACCAGAACCCAGTCCATCCTGTTCGTGGTTGTGGCCTTAACCGGCAGAAGAGTTCAGAGTCAGACACTGTATCATTGTATAAAAATAATCTACAGTCTTTTTTTTTCCCTTTTTCGGTTTACTAGTAAATGTAATTATTTGTATCTCATGAATAAAACAAGTGAATTAGGGTTTCTACTCATTAGAATCAGATGATTCTTTAGAGCATATAAAAAGAAGATACAATGGACTGAAGGATACAAAGATAGGTGCAAATGCCTGGCCTTGTTGCTGAGTGCTCAACTGCCTATACAAATTCGGTGTTTTCACAATCTTCTAGCAGTAGGGAAAACAGTGTATAACTGATGAAAGCAAATAGCCAATGTGTTTGACCTTTCCGTCCTCTTGAAGCTTCATTGAGAACATGGTATCATCGTCACTTGGTTGCATCATCACCATCAGGAGCTTGAGAAGTCATGGACTGAGATGATTCTCTTCCTGTTGGGAGAAAAGACCATACTAGGGCCACAGCACCAACTGCAACTGCAGTGCCTATTGAGCTCCAAACCCACATTCTCATTTTTTTCCTTCTTTGCCTTCGACGCCGAGCCACCTCTTAGATACAACAAAAGAGAAATGACATGAATCATAATAGCAAAAATATGGGTAATAGAGAGGGGAATAGAAAATGGATGCAAGACCAGAATAGCAAAGTCTAAATTCTTACAGGACATACCCATTAAAATAAGTATTCATGTATTTCAAAATTTCTGTATGCAAATAGGCATATATAAATAACAAAATAGCATTTCTAATAGAAGATTTGGTAGATTGTGAGAAGAGAGAGAGAGAGTGAGAGCTCTCACCAACAGCTTCTTGGTTCCTCTGAGACATCTCACGATTCACGGCGTCATAATAATTTAGCCGGTCACACAATCGAGCGATTTCAAAGTTCTTCGACTCGATTCGAGATTCCATCTCCATCTCAACCTCCGCCCTTGCAGTGCCTCTCCCTATAGAGTTGGAAACCATACGTGCAATATAGATTTGCTGCAACAGCTCTTCTCCAGGATCAAGATCAGAAGTTTCTTCTTCTGTAGTGATGGCTAAAGCTGCAGGAATTGTCAGCCCTAAAAGTGATAATTGTTCCCTCATCCTCTGCCACTGCATTTGCATACTATGGAGGGTTTCCTCAGCTTGCTTCCGCTTCTCAATCTCTGTTAACAAATTCAATCTTATCTCACGCAGTTCAGCTTCCATGTCATGAAGGGATGACTGTGGTCCGCCCTCACTAGAGAGGTCTGCACTGATTAAGATGTTAAAGCTTGACCATGATATGACTCATTTGTTTTCTTTTAAAGATATGTCATCACATAATTGATAAATCAATTTAAGAAATCAACCTAATAGCTTCAGAAACTCAACAAGTAAACTCAATCAAACCAGCCCCATTTAAAAGGGCTAAGCATTTACTATTTTAAACCTAAAAATATCCACGTACGGCTTGAAAATCTTGAAAGAACTATTATAACTCGATTGAGTTCATGAAAAAAATATAGTTTAATCGAGGATATAAGCACGTAATACCAAAAGAAATTGTTTTTGGTAGGTTCAATCTTTCTTATGTAAGCATGATATGAGCAGAGATGGTAGGCTGAGTTCTGTGTAAGCATGATATAGAGCAGAGACCCAAATTGCTACAAGGGAAAATTATGCACACCCCCCCCCCCCCCACTTATTTGACGAATTCGTCGTGTGCCCCCTGCTTGGTGCATTCTTCAAGCCACAAGCTTGTAGAATCCTCTCCCTTGTTATAAGTATAGTATTACTGAAGATGAGCTTCTGGGATTTGTAAGCTAACTGATAGAAATCATTGTCTACCATGGAGTCACATGGTAGCAAGGTACCAGAATGCCCCATGAGAATTCTCAATAAAATCAGATTCTGTAACACTTGAAAAATAAAACAAAGGGAATTTTTTTTCAGTAAGTAGATAATGATGAAGTGCATAGAACCACTACTAATCCATTTTCCCTCTTATTTATTTATTTTTTTTTTTTTTTGGGGGGGGGGGGGGGGGTGGGGAGGGTGAGAGGATTGGGTTTGGGATATCATTTGATGAACCAATCTTAAGTTCTTGTTATTCCAAAACAATGCTCATATTAAAGGCCTTTACCATTTATTGCTTCTTTCTGTAATCTTCACCTCCCCACCCAGTGCATGCACTTCATTTCTTTCCTCATGGAAATTCTTGACATAATCTCCTGCACAGGAGTAGGTGGCTTTGTGGCTTATGTTGTTGTCGGGTCAGAGATCAGGTAGTTTTTTCCCTATCAATTAAGTAGAAGGAATGTATACATCTGCCCAGTCACAACCAAGTCAACAAATGATGTATTATTTACACTAATACAAATAGAAAGAGTTACACCATGCACTCATGAAGTGTTGTTTTACACTGGACCATGGACCACAGACCAACACCTTTCGGCTGCAGCTGGCTGGTTCTAGAAACATTGGCATATTTGCTATACACTGGTATGGTGGAAAACAAGAGTTTACAGTACATATGTCATATTTGCTTCAAAATTTATCTTGAAGGATGATATTCAGTCAAAACCTTCACCTGCAATTTCCTGTGCTGTTTTACCTATTTATTCTTAAAAAGGGGATCACAACTAATTCTATAAACACAAAAGCAGTGATCATTATGAAGGAGAATGTTGGGAAACCAAGAAATCATCCAAAGGCAAAGTACAAAAAAGATTAATAATGTAAATAAGGAGTGAAGCTGAGATACAAATATTAAGATGGATGAGCAGCAAGACAATAAAGAAAGAATTCCAGAAATTTTAACCCAAAAAAAATCCAGAAATAAGTGCATGGATAATTACGTATGAACCTAATGGTAGTGCCAAAACATTACAATATGAGCGAATGTGAATTGAGATGGTTCTATCTCGCACTCAATTTCTGACACAGAAGATATAATTGGTAGGCAATATAGGAGCGGAAAAACTTGCGGATTTTACGATGGTATTGGTAAACTAGAACAGATGAAATGCAACGGATTAATATAACTATAAAGAAGATATAGTAAGGACCTCTTACCATCCCAAGCATCATAATATTCCCCCATTGGAGTAGTCAACCTGAAAGAGCGCTCACCCCCACCGTTGTCCTCTATATCATTATTGCTGCTGAAACTCATGGACTCCTGAGGATCATAGAAATCTTCACCCTCACATTCTCTTTCGTCTCTTTCCAAATTGAATGTGACCGACTTTGGCAAATCCTCCGTCCTAACCAACCTGTCATCCAAGCTGCTGTTTCCAATATCGTCATCATGGAAACCATTCCGACCCGGCTCCTCCTTATTAGGGCTGCAAGCAGTAACAATAGCAGGAGGTCGAAGATCCTCGGTAGAACCAACAACCTCTGAGTTTGAGTCCCTTCCATTCTCATCGGTGGTAGTGCCTCCTTCTGTAGCTCGTTGGTTCAAGGGGATGTCGTTCTGAGAAACGCTCTTAAGAAGACGGGGACCACGCCGTTTGTGATTGACGATGTAAGGGGAGGGAGGGAAGGATCCGGACGATGGAGAATCGGGTACAGGGGTTACCTCAGGGGTGGCGTAGAGCG
This sequence comes from Macadamia integrifolia, assembly GCF_013358625.1. Taxonomy (NCBI): domain Eukaryota; kingdom Viridiplantae; phylum Streptophyta; class Magnoliopsida; order Proteales; family Proteaceae; genus Macadamia; species Macadamia integrifolia. Next base: position 188,665 of record NW_024868115.1, read on the forward strand.
CTGGAGATAGCTGTGGCAAGTTCTTTCTTATCGTTTCCGTCGATGAATGTCGTCTACTCAGCTTCGAATTAGGAGGTCTAGTGATGGATTTCGGAGTTCCTGAATTACTCGGTTCTAGAAACCTATCCAGGGTGATGGCCGTTAATGTCGACGGCATGGCCTCCTCGCACGGTAATGCGATTTGAATCACTGAAACCCTATAAGCCCAAAGGCGAAACCCTAACTTTAGGTGTCAACTCCAATCAAAATCGTGCCGTCCTGCTCCATCACCATGAAACACAAAAAAATGGAGGAACCAAATGTGAGGCGAAATCCAGGCGACCTAATCAATTCAACCACTGGTAATCGCAGCGCCAAATCGAATTGAATACCTGCAAAAGAGAATGGTCATGGACCTAAGAGAAGGGGAAAAAACAATTGAGAATCAAAAAATACAAAAAATAAGCAACAGAAATCAGTTAAAAAAGATGCCTAATAACAATTTCGATTTTGTTTCAGAAGTATCAGGTATTAACAAGTAGAAGATAAGAAAGGGAAGAAGATTCTACAAATATTTGGAGAGATTACCGGATTAATTGTCAATCTGAAGAACGGAAGTGAAAATCTATAGGATGGTGATTTCGTTGTTGATACCTGTAAGAACAGTAACAACAAACTAACAACCTTTTCTTCTCTTCACAGGAAGTCGGAACTCAGGAACAGAAACCCCCTTTATAAGCTCTTTCTCACCCGCAAAAATTTGAAAAGACCACAATTTAAGTTCAGCAAAGTCGAAGAGGTCCTCTGGAAGTTTTTGAACGAAGTTGATATTGTAGATGATGATGATGAAGAATCATGTCATGACGACTCATGAATGGGCTGTCCACTATGTTCACGGTGGCCACTTGGCACACGCTCCAACGTCGGGGCTCATAGGTCACAGCACCTAATCGTTACTACCCCCAATTTGAGTTTTAAATCCTTTATTTGTGGGGTTGTTCCATGGTTTAAAAACCCATGATAGGAGTTGACCGGAATTGGCCCAAATTGCCCTAACCCTAGAATTAGAAACCGTCAAATTTGGATCTTTGGAGTTCAGATGCTCTACATGTACGTTCATGTGCACATATGTGTAAAAGGTGAAGAAGGGTATTTATAAAGCAAAAGGAACATATGTTGGCCTCTGACATGTATTCGTAAGAACAAACATGCATACAGTGGAATTGGACTTAAATCTTTGACCATATGGTCAACCTAGTAGAGGAACTGAACTTAAATCTTATAATGACTTGTACATATCAAGTTTCAATCCATGTAGAGATCGCCATTTTTAAGACTACACCGAGGTACATTGATATGCTTGTTTTTCAATTTTTTTGATTGGAAGTGAATGGACATATGCACGATTGAAAGTACAAAGACATATGTTCATAACATAGGTGGGTATCTGATTCCAAGCATAGACTTAGGTATTAGTATTAGATTGGTTGAATTCTTTATATCTTGGCTGAGATCGATTCTATATCGGCCCAATTTGGGATCGGGTATTGGTATCGAAATAAGGGTAAAATTGTAAAATAAAAACATTTTTTTTTTTAAATAAATGTAAAACTGATCGATACGAACCAAATTATCATAACTTTTTTTCAAATCTAAACGTTTTCATTTTCTGCTTTTTAACGTCCCATGCAATTTCTGAGAATGTTTGGAGAAAACGTTTTTGTCGTTACCGTTTCAACTAATGAATCAACTGTAGCCCAACAGTCCATGCCTATTATCTACACGTTCGTGGGCATTGTATCATAAAAAGTTATAAAATACAGAGACAGGGTAAGGAAGTTCAGCAACACAGAAATCTTCGTGAGAGAAGAGATGATTTACAGGTCCAAGCTGCACGATGGAAGTGGGAGGGTGACACATCCAAAGCTGTGCGGTTTCTATTCTGGATCGCATTACATCGAGTTAATGCAAGGCTAAATCCATTTTGGTTTCGTATTCTGATTAAAAGAAGCCCATGGCAAAGAGAGAAATGTGGTCATGGAGCTCATGTTGCGGGACGCTATGGCTATGTGAGAAAGTAGCTCAGAATGCCATCGGGGCGGCCACTGTGAAATCCAATCACTCGGCACTCCGACACTGCCTAGTCATTCTCAAGATCAAACTCTGATAGATAATGGATGCTTATTCAGATCTCGCCACCATGCTTATGTGCTATCTTCACTCTCACTTTGGGGAAATAAGGAATGCAATGTTATCATCAAGGTTTTGGTTCACGGTATCAGTATCGTTTGCCGCAGATACCAACTGTTACGGATTGATCATATTGTTTCGATTCAAGTACAAAAATCCATTTTTTTGAAGGAAAAAAGAAAAACACTTTTTGACTGTATCACCATTACGATACGATAAGTGTGTGAAATCTAGATCTGGATCCTGGGCCAGATTCGACTGAGGATGGGCCTCACAAATGAAATCCATCTAGATATGCATGTCATTTCTATATGGAAATACAAATCTTATCCATGGCAAAGATTTACCCATTTACAGTCTTCCCCTAAACATTTACAATTCTGCACAAACCCTCTCCCTATCCCTGCCAAAGAACACCATAAATAATTAAATGGGTTTTCACTGAGAAAAGAAAAGATAAATTTCTTTTAATAATAATAAATGGGTTTCAGTTTTCACTGGGCAAATTACTACATCACATTTTGTCCATTTATCAAGTTTCGGCCTAAATGCATCTTTCCCAATTTCAAAACTGTTCATTTATTAGATTTCGGTCCTTATGGTCCTTCCCAGTTTCAAAACTGAAGAGGTCCACTGTAACAATTTGGTTTTAGGAGGAGAGATCAATAGTTCAATACACTACCCTTTGTATTGCATCATACATGCCATAAAGGAGACGAGTTTTAGTGGGTGCCAATTCATATATAGGGATCCCACACCATTAAATGGAAAGAGAGCTTTTGAGGGACCATGATGAAGGTCAGATCCTCTCTTGGACCATGACCTCTTATAACAATCTCACACCATCCAAAAGATACTGGTCTCCACCAGACTCGACCAAAACACCAGCCATGAGCCCACCCTTTTTCCCTTTGATTTTATGACGAGTAAGTGTTGAAATTCCGACGCGTAGCTGGGTATATGGTGAAGAGGGGATCCGAAACTTGACATGGCTAACAAGGGTTGTACGCAAGTAGATCCAGTAAAATTAGTCCTCGATCCATGTTGCCCAAATTAGTGAAGAAGAAAGGGAAAACTTTCCCCCATAGGGCCCTGTAAGAAGGGCATTTGCCCATGCTGAGAGAAGGAAAGAGATACAAAGTTACCTGGTATGGTTGTGAATCAAGCATCACTGAGGTTGGGGAGGTGCGGGTTCTCCTAGGAATTTCTGTTGGAATCTCTCGTAGTGTAGCCAGTTGGTCTGTAAGCCTTCAAATGAGCTGTGCATGGGTTGACTGTATTCCTGAGTGCCCAGCGCAGTCTTTTGAGTCTAGTGAGGTTGGGTCATTATCACTTCCTCGATCCCTAATGGAACGTGGTAACATAATACAATTTCCAGTTTGCGATGAAATGTCAAGCTTACAAAGGGGGGGGGGGGGGGGGGGGAATACACATTTATGGGAACTAGATAGAGAGAGAGAGAGAGAGAGAGAGAGAGTCACAATTCTTAAAATCCTAACCAGACACTAGATCATCATTCCTTAATCTTTCCAAGGTATTCTCACGCAATTTTGCTGATAATGAGTTAGAAATGTGATGCTATGCAGTTTGCAGAATGCAGAGAATTCTCCCTCCCAGCTCCCTACCTCATGTGAAGGTGAAGAATTTTCACTATGAAACCAGCCACAAATAATTTTGTTCCAAATGTGATGCAATTATGATCAGATATTGCTCTGGTGAATCAAAAACCCCTCTCAGGAACTCCTAAAAAAATATTCTCAGCACGACAACTACAGATAGTGAGCAAATAAAAGGGAGAGGGAGCAGGTTAGCGAAACAAGCATGGTATATCAAAGGTATGTTCTGAAAACTGAGATAAAAGACTTGAAATCAAGAGGCATAAACTCAAAAAAGTACTAGTGAAACATGATACACGACTGAATTGCAAAAGGGAAGATGGTGTGGTTACCTTGGAATAGAAGTGTGAAGTAGCAATCGAGACTCCTTTTTATGGAACCTGTGGCACAGTGAGAACAAGTAGGGCCATTAAGAAACATAAACCAAGTGATAGAAGGTTTTGGGCCATCGACCACCCATGCTATCTTCTTCTTCAGACTTGAAACAAAGAAAGAAAGATACAGAAAGAAGAGAGTACTTTGTTCCTTCCTGATGGTGGCTCAAAGGAGAAAACAACTGTTGATATAGTTACACTTTTTCAGGTTTTTTTCCTCACCTACTCAACAAACTATCGCATCTACCATTACATTATTTACAACTCAAGACTGAATTCAGAACCCCTAATTATTCCAAACTACAAATGAACCTCTTCTCCTGAACTCACATGGCCGGAAACCATTCATAGCCTTCCCCATTAATGCCATCGCACCAACGCTTGGAAATGGCTTCTTTCCACATTCATATAAAGCTGACTTGGAGCTTTGAGGCTCACTGACCAGATTTACACCTGGCTTCACCAGTTCTGCAACTGCCTTATTATGGCACCATCTCTGAACCCAAGAGTACGTAAGATCTGAACATTCCTCCACAGAACCAATAGAAGGGGATTTTGCATTCCTTGATAACATCATCGTCTTATTGTCCATCTTTCCCTTTCCAAAATTTTTAACTATCATGTCCTTTGAGGTGCTGGGATTCATAACTATGCCGAACAACTTATTTGCTTTTCCACTTGTGGATGCATTACCCATTTTCAAATACTTGGTACCATGGGGAAGATTTGAGGCATTTAGCTTGAGACTCTTGACCCATCTTCTGTCTGGCTCGAGGCATTGGTGGCTGTCTCGATGAGGACTGAAGGTTGAATTATCAGGCTGCTTAGGGAGGTAAAGGAGGTGCTCCACCTCCAAACTCTCAGTTCTTGAAGAGTTCAACCTCCTGCCATCCATATCACCTCCTTCAGCAGATGCAGGCGACTCTTGGTTCATATCAGGTAAATCAGCCACTACTGTTTTCCCCTTATTTTTCAGGGAAGCCATTGTTGCTTGAGGTTCTGCATTTTTTTGGCATACATCCTGCACAAACAGGTATTTTGAAACAATTAAGATATAGTGGTTCCCATGTTTACAATACGAAATCCACTGCTATATCAGCAGATTCAAAGCATCAAGGGACAATCAACAACTTAAACATGGAATTCATCCCCCCCTCCCCCCTCTCCAACCAAAAAAAAAGAAAGAACCCCAGGCGAGAAACGGTGACCTTTCACCCAATGGCTATGCCAACCATTACCAGCGTATGGCAACAATCCCCAGAAATTCTTTCTGTTAGCGGAGAAAAAGAATAGATTGATGTATTTTAATGAGCATATATACACAATAATGTAAATGATGGATTATAAAAGCTATAAACAATATACTTGATCAGTGAAAATTCATCTGAAGTCTGACATGTACGCATGTTGTGTCCAAAGGCAGAAGATTCTTCTTAGAGAGGAAGATCCACATCCCAGAATCCAGAAACATAGGGATCTAATGGGGCTTCATTTTGA